>NW_023395755.1:0-7746 GCF_002127325.2 Helianthus annuus | reverse complement strand
GATGTTTATCTTAATGTGAACTAACTGAACAACAAGAGTGTTTTGGCATGACCGTACACTGATATGATTCTCTTACCCTCGAAACTCGCAAAAAGAATGTCTGTATATATTCATTTATTGCTTTCAGTCTTTACATTTGAAAAATTCAAAAATACCAAAAAGATTTTATTTCTGCTTTATTTTCGATCGTACGATGTTGGAACTCGAGTCTTCGTTACCTGAAACCTGAACGAAAACCGAATTGACTAAATCTTCATAAACGGTCGAAATTTGCATGTTTTGAAAGTTGGAAACTAAAACTGACAAATTTATTAAACTTTCAAATTGTCGGACGGTGTTTGATTGTGACATGGTCATTCGTGTGTCATTTGTTTATACTATATTCCAAGCAGTTGTTCTCATTACGCGTTTAGATTTCTGGCATGTGCAGATTCTAAAGGCTAGGAGAACATGGTCGATGACGAGCTTCAGAATGAAGACACGACGTGAAGGCACTCAAAAGATGAAAATGATCGAGTTGCCGCTGGCCATCATCAACACCACAAGGATTTCACTTCATAAAGATCAAGTCATTCACGAGCATAGCTCAAGGGGGTGCTTATGTTAAGGGGGAGTTTGTCAACACACTTCCTACATGATACGGGTAGTTTGTTGATACACTCTCTGCTTTCAAGACGTGAAGACTTTGAAGATCCTCCGACACTGAAGACTTGAAAGGACATCGGAGTCTTGAAGACATGAAGATCAAAGATGATCAAGATCGAGACAAATTCACAACCATTGAAGTTCGAGACAAAGCTACAGCCAAGGGGGAGTTTGTTGGTGCACTTGTGTCTGTACTTTGTCTGTATTCGATCACGATGTAAACGATGTCCATGTCAGTCCTGTAAGTTGACCAAGTCAACCGTCCTCCTGGTTTGACTTGGCCAACAGTTAGTAAATTAGTTGTATTGTTCTGTGTCGCAGGTTGGTCCATCGAAGGATTGATTCTATCCTTCGATGACCTCGAAAGATATGTTACGAAGGATGATGTTGGACTTCGAAGGATATGCCATCCTTCGAAGTATATGTGAATCCCTCGAACACTTTGTCATCGATAGATGATCCTTCGATCATCTATCGGATCCTTCGACCAGACATGCAGTGTATGGGTATATATACCCATGCAGTGTGTTGAGAATTGATAGATGCACACAGATAGAAAGATAGAGAGTTTGAGAGCATTCTGTCCAAAAACACACACACACACACTTGAGAGTTCGCAGAACAGATTTATGAACATAGTGCTTGTAACCGAAACCTTTCATACGTATTAATACAGTGGTGTTAATCGGTGAACCTTGTGTGTTTGTGTTTGTGCTTGTTTCATCCCGGTTTGCTTGCTAGCTTGGATTCCGCACTCGCTAGTGGGTTAGTATAACAAGGTTTAGGTTCGTCATCCTCCGAGAGGGACCTACAACAATGAAGATTTCAAGAACACTACCCAGAAAAATAAGTTTTCCGGTGAACCGAAACTCTCCGAACACAATATTTTGCTAAAGTGTTTAACAAAAACCCATAACTAACATGTAAACATGAAAAATAACAAGGTTTTTAGTCAAACACAAAGCAAAATAACAAGATTTAACCAGATTTTAAGTTGTTTTCCAGAAAAATATGAACTTTAACACCCGAAAACAAACCAAGAACACAGTCGGTTTTAACAAGGAGAAGAGCCAAGGCTCTGATACCACTTGTAGGTCCGGCTAGGAGGATCTAGTCGCCTAATCCTTGTATACTAACCAACCCGGTTGTGCGGAATCCAACCGGAAAGGCAAACCGAGATAGAACACGCAAATACACGACACGCAATATTCACCGATTAACACCACTGTATTAATACGTATGAAAGGTTCGGTTACAAGCTCAATGTTTACAAATATGTTTTGCAAACTCTCTAAAAATCTCGTGTGTGTGTGCTCTCAACAGAATGCTCTCTGTGTTCTCTCTATGTGTTCTCTTACATTTCTTATCCACAGACAGTGTATTTATAGCACAGACACTACGAATCAGAACATTCTTGGCGAATCACAGCTTGGCGAATCAAAAGCTTGAGGAAACACATAGTCATTGACGAAACTCAATCAAGTTTGACGAAACAGTCTTGTTTCGCCAAGATGCATCTGTTTCGCCAAACTGGGCTTGGGCCCAAAGGTGAGTTTCGCCAAAGCTGCTTAGCCCATGTTGCTTGTTTCTGATTGGCCCAAAGAAAAACCACATGCACGTCCATGAATCCATAAGTTCAGATTGCAAAGCTAGTCCAACTTGTGATTAGTCAAAGTTATGACATCATCATGACATCATCATGATGATGTGTCAAGCGGGAAACGTTCTCGGCTCTCCGTGTTTCGCGTGTCGAACTCTAGGGCGCACGACGGAGGAATGTCGTGACGTCGGGCTTGAGCCGAACCTAACCGAGTCGAACCGAGCCAAGTCGAACCGAGTCGAGTCGCGTCCACAAACATGTATCAACAAAAAAGACAAAATAACATGATTTTATAAGACAAATATGACATGATTTAATTTTTTGACCAAAATGGCAATAAAACTAAAACCACAGGGATCTAGATGCAAAAAGTTTGAGTTTTGGACTAAAGTGGCAAAAGTGAACAAACCATAGGGACTAAAATGGCAGTTTACTCTCTCAATAATCTCTCAATGTTTTGTTTACTCGAACCAGGTTTCTCCAAATACTCGATCATACCCGAACCGGTTCCATAGCCGACCCGGATCAAAATTTAGAAATCCGAATCTAAAGTTAAACGGGCTTCTCTAACATGACATCATCTCCAATTCTCCATTGAGAACTATAGAGTAGATGGAGCCCAGCCCGAAATTCATACCCTTGTAAATTTTGACCGACCTATTCCATTTAAAACCACTTTTCCTTATTCCACGTTTCCATCCCCCATAATAAAAAACCTAAAGCTGAAACAATAACCATCCCCAGACAACACCCCCCCCCCCCCCCCCCCCCCCCATAAAGTGATTATTATGTCAGCCAACATTCCTTTCGAAATCCAAGAGAAAATCATCAAAAAAAATCTTTCTGTCAAATCTTTGCTTCAGTTCAGATCTGTTTCAAAGCAATGGAAGTCTCTGATCGATAGCTCTGAATTTATCACTTATCACACCCAGTCTCATCCGGAACATCTACTGATAAGGTACATACCAGGAGGTTCTGATCGGGTCAAATATGAGGATAATTATGTTTCGATTGTTGATGATGACAGCTTCCCCGATCACAAGTCTCCCCCTTTTGTTCCTCCAACTGTTAAGTTTCTCGCGTCACCATTCATGATCGATTGCTCTCACGGATTGGTGTGTTTGCACGGAGTTATTCGAGATCAAGGGAACGTAAAGAAACTCGTTGTTCTATGGAATCCATTAGTTAGGAAATCCGTTGGTATAGCGATACCGGGTGGAGCCCATGATGTTATTAGTTTTGGGGTTTGTCCTAAAACTAGCGACCCTAAGATCGTCAAGATTACACGTTGTTCTATCGATAACGAGGCCACAGCTGAGGTTTTCACATTAAGCTCTGGGGCTTGGAGAAGCTTACCAATGAATAAGCCGTTTAAGTCTAAATCGTTGCAGTTCTCGAATACACAGGTGGTTATAGATGGGGTTATTTATTGGCTCACTTATGATAATATTATAGATAAACTTAGGGTTTATTCATTTGATTTGGCAAGTGAAGAATTTGGAGAACCAGTAGACTTTGCTAATAACTTAGGTACACGCCATTTAAGGCCGTACAATATATCTAAGATCAACGAGTCTCTTGTTGTGCTTAGTTATCACGTAGCTAATAATTTAACACCGAAACCATTTTGTGACGTATGGATGATGTTGAAAAACGGTGTTCCAAAACCCTCGTTTAGAAAGCTATTCACTGTTAACGACGTTCAGGTTGATAGTATAATTGGATTTAGGAAGAATGGCCAACCGATAATAGTACAGACGCATAGACGTAATGATGAACTTGAAGTTTTTGAACCTTGCTGGGAACACAACAATGGTCTTGGGATTTATGGGTCGACCTTCAAGATGACCTCCTACACAGAATCACTACTTCTGCTCAATCATTCTGATTCTTTCATTCAGTGATCGATGATGAATTACTTTTTAAATTCTAGTTTTCTTATTTTTGTACTGTTCTGTGTTTTTTTATAAAGACGAAACTTTTATTACTAAGTAACTTTAATGCAATGCATATGATCAATCTTGAGCGTCATTATATATATTCCCGCAAGCATAGATGCTAAAATAGCAGCCAAGCCATTATATGTCGTCTGCTATATGTAAAATCTGATTTCGATCTTGATTTTTGTTTGTGACTTGAGAGAAAATGAAACATCTGTCTTACCATGAATAAGGTAACTTTTCTTACCATTTAATTGAAAACAGGCTCCTAGTATATGTGTAATTTTTTTATAATCTCCCCCATAATTAAGCAAAAACAGATGGTTGTTCCTTCAGGTTATGGTTCTTCCAATATGGCTATTGATCCAACCCACATGTAGGAACAACAATAATAAACCTTTAAAACTATCACAATATTTGATTTGTGTTCACAAATTGCAGTCAACATGCATCAATTGCAGGGCTGATCAAATGAATGATTAACATGGCATTTTGAGACTTTCATAACTAGTTTTAATTATGAATCAAAATCGCTTACTTATAAATAAGATACAAAATTTCGTTGTATGTAAATGCTAATATAAATTATGCTTTAAGTACTTGATAAATAAAAGTTAATTATAGAAATCCAACTTACCCATCAGGATTCATGCTCGTTATTCATCATGGGCAGGTTAATTTCTTTTGGGTCGGGGTGATGGGTTCTTATTTTGGCGTGGGTATGTTTGGGCCAGATCCTATACCGCTATTCAGCTGCTGTGCGTGAGTATGGGGAGCCTTGTCGTGTTTGTCATTTTCTAGCTTGTGTGTTGGCGGTATGAATCTGTTTCTTTTTCTAGCTTGTGGTATCAAGTTATTAATAGGCTGTAAACCAAAACCTTGAGAATTACCTGACTCAACCTCATTTGACGGACCGTGATCACTTTCTATATTCACAAAAGGCGATTCGAGCATCAAAAACGACGAACCAACTTCTTCAGCTGTTCGTTTTGCAGCCGACAAATGACCGTTAAATCCAACACCGAAAATTTCTTTCAACACTAAACTCCCAGCCACATTTTCGTACTTTTCTTTTCCGATTCTTTGAAGAAAACATCTTTTAAGTACTTGTAACGAAGACGTCGGAATCGACCCTTCATCATCATGAAACTCAACCTCCTTGACTTGAGCCACAACCGCACCCGGTTTAACGCATCTAACAAGACGTTCAGCGTCAACGGCTGATCTTTCGGACAAATTCTGAACACAGAGCACATAGATCACCGCCTGTGATTCCGGTTCACGAAACGCAAACACAAACCGTTTCGTCTCATCTGGTAGCTCCAGTCCACTCACTAATCGATCCGATAATCGTAAATCATCATTTATAATCTTAGCAAACGGCCATAAACTTTGTACATAATTCAAAATTGCAGTGGTTGTCATCTCAATATAGATATATACAGTTCAGGCATTTCACAAATCGAACACTCAATAAGTTATAATATTGAACATTGAATCCTCTAAAGAAAACCTAATCGGTGATCAATGAAAACGGATTGAAATAATTAGATGAAGAGCGTCTATGAACAGCAAAAAAACTCGGACGTTTAAGAATTCATATGAGAAATTTAGTACCTGAAGCGTATTGATCGAGAATTAGAAGCTAGGGTTTATGATTCTTTGCGTGCAGAACGAATGTTAAATTGTTGATGAGGAACAAATCCTATAAACTTTTGATTGTTGTGTGTATTAAGCTGATTAAAAATCACTATTCTATAATTTTTAAAATCTTTTAACATCTGATTTCCTATCTAGGAACTAGGAAGAGGATTAAACAGGAACTATAGTTTGGTACGGGGAAGGAAATGAGGTAGTGGTGAAATGGTTGTGGAAAAATTTGGTGTTTCTTGTGTCTAGGTTTGACTCCTACTCTTTTTATTATGTGATTACAGGTGGCGTCGGTTCGTCTTGGATGGAAGACGAGATTTTACCGATTATTCCACTGTATTCGAGCGGATGGAGGTCGGTTTTCCGCGCATCTAGGAGAGCCAAGGGGCTGGCGGCGATCGAGTAGTCGACCTTGGCTACAGCGTCTGGTGTCACGGTGGTTGGCACGTCGTTCCTTGCCGTTCAAAAAAAAAATTGGCACTGGAAGCAACGGGGTTGTGACATGACATGTGGCAAAATTGAAAAATAAAGGGGAAATGATATTTTAGTCAATCTTATTTTATCTTCTCCCTTCGTCATTTTCTGCAACTTCAAAACCATCATTTTTAAAAAGCCATCATTTTAAACTTTTTCTTCACTTTCTATTCAATAATCATTACATCACAGTATGATTTTCGTCATCAATCAGTGATTCAAAGACTCAATCAACTTGTTCTTCAACTTTTTGAAGAAACCCAGTTTAATTTCATACAATTTCTCAGTTTTTTTCCCGTGATTTTGAAATGAATAACTCGATTCGTTCGATTCGATCGTTGATAAGTGTTTATAACATTCAAATTTTGTTAATCGTTGAAGAAATTCAAAGAAATCGACTTCGATTTGTGTACGAAATTTTTTAATTGCGTTTTACGAGCTGGGTTTTTGAATTAAGTCATTGCGTTTTACAAAAGAATGAAAAAAAACACATTTTTTTGTGTTATTAGTCCATTGCGTTTTAGAAAAAAAGACATTTCTTTGTGTTTTTAGCTTATTACGTTTTAGAAAAAATGACATTTTTTTTTGTGTTTGCAGTCTATTGCGTTTTAGAAACAAAACATTTTGTTTGTGTTTTTAGTATATTGTGTTTTATAACACAATAAAAAATAAATTTGTTTTATGTTTTTAATCCATTGTGTTTTATAACATAATGAAAAAAACACATCTTTTTTTTTTTTTTTTTTTTTTTATCCCATTGCGTTTTAGAACTGGAGTGTACTTTACTGGAACTAAACTGACATGATCTTGTTAAAACAGAAACATGATCATGTTGTGAAACCCAGCCCATTGTGTTTTAGACATGCAGACCGAAAGAACATGATCATGTTTAACAGAAGCATGATCATGTTGAAACTTGAAACTGGAACCATTGTGTTTTAGACCTGCGGACCTGCAACTGAAAGAACATGATTATGTTTAACAGAAGCATGATCATGTTGAAACATAAAACATGATCATGTTAAAATAGGAACATGGCCATGTGAAACCCAATTGCCGATCAGGTGGTGATGGAGTGGTAAGGTAGAGTCTTGGTGTTCTAAGGGACCTAAGTTCGATTCATGTCCTCCCCATTATTTTCTACGGCACCAGGTGATGATGGGAGGCTAGGCGAATATGTGAAGATCGCTAGTTCGATCCTTGAACTGAGCGGATTTCTCAGACGAGTACGGGCTTCGGCCCTAGGTGAGGGTTTTCCCCGGTTTGGAGGCGAGTGTATCCCGATGTGGTACAGTGGTGGGGATGACGGTGTGGTGGTGCATATGATGGTGGTGAAGCGGTGGGGATGATGGTGCGGTGGTGCAGATGATGGTAGTGAAGCGGTGGGGATGATGGTGGTGCGGTGGTGGTGGGATGTTGATGCGTGTAGATATGAAA
>NW_023395754.1:0-7749 GCF_002127325.2 Helianthus annuus | reverse complement strand
ACACTCTAAACGAAAGAAATGTAACGTTTGAAAAGTTAAACCAAAACCAAAGTATTGAGCGGAAGCATAAACGTATAAACGTATAATGTAAGAAAACCAAATCAATATAATTGTTTATTATGACCACGACCACTCCAGCAGCATCAGACAGCAAGCTCCCAAGTTCCTTCAATAATTACCTACAAGCATGTAATCAAGTGTGTCAGACTACGCTGGTGAGTTCAAGGTTTGTTTGTTTACCAAGTTGTGTTACCGATCATATGAGTAAAACAGTTTACAAGACGATATGTTGTTTGTTGTTATGATGTTTGATGTTTCGATGTTGCTCATGTTAGATACCCTAGGGAGTGTGCCCATAAGTATCCGGGGAGTGGGTACCCCTTAACGACCGTTTGCTATGTTGCCATCGTTAGATACCCTAGGGAGTTGCCCATATGTATCCGAGGAGTGTGCCTCTAACACCATACCATACCCAGATAATTAGTTCACGCCCGTCCTTACGGCCCGGTGTGAGGTTTCCCACCTAAAGCGCTATAACTAATCACCCCCATTGCCCTCCAGGCAATAACCAAAACCGATTAAGTTATTTACCCAATGTTTCCCTTCCAAATGTTTACCAGTTTCCCAAACCACCGGGAACATGCTTGAGAAAAGTGCAGAGTGAACTCACCTTAGATTTGCTCGGTATGTTATTACTTTGTTTCACAGTGATCAACCATACCCTACCGTGGTTACCAAAACAGTCAGTTTTATGAATTCACAATTCACGTATCCAGTCACACATATTGCTCAAGCAATAAACAGCCAACAGATAACATCGCGTATGTCATAACAATCATAGTTCGTACTATCACACAAGTTGTAGCAAGTATCCGTACCGTCACACGTTCACTTTGCAAGTTAGGGTCGTACACGCACGTGTTATTTTATCATACGTACCTAGTTTGACAATCACATGGTAGTAGTCCAATCCTTATTCAATCGATCATGCAACTAACAACACAATTCATATCACTCATCATTTATTTAGTTATCAAAAAAAAAAAATCTTATACGAACACTGTTCAAGGCTCGCCACCAACTGGCAGCCCATATTGAAAGTCCTACGATGATCGGCCTAGTTACAGTTTAAGCCTATTCAATAACAGTTCACCCTACTATTACTAACCGCCCAACCATCATATATACAACTTACTACCACCCACTAAACATAACCCATCATCATCCTGTTAACCCCACACATTCTGAATCATCAAATAACCTTAGGTTTTAACTATTTAAGCCAACTACCATTTACATCACATAATATTTATCACCTAATAATTAACCATCGGATTCCACTAAATCAAATGGCAACTTATCTCAGATCGTTTATCATAAATTAACTAGTTCATACCTTCCTCAGACTAGCTCAACGTTAACAACATGCTTTCTTGATTTACACAAACTAATGTTATTATCGGTAATAATAAACAATCACAGCATCTTCATTCTTATAATATTAAAAGGGTTCAATCACAAGCTCCTTAAATCTGACATACAATTAATGAGAAGGTGATGGTCCAATTAGATTTATCTATCATTTTATATCATTATTATTTCATTACAATTGAAAGGTTATTGAGTATATATATATGTGGTCCAATGATGATTCATTTAGTGGAATCAATTGGAAATGCAATCAAGGAATTTATTTGAAAAGTGTCAGTAGGTCATGTGAACATGTCGGCCAAATGGTGGTTAAATGATGGTTGAATATCTGCTATGCATATCATCAAACTATATATATATCATAAACCTAAAACATTTATCAAGCAATCATAGACAATTTAAATCATGATGGTAAACTAACCGAGGTGCCAATTGAAGACGAACATGTGAGGGCTTCGTAGGAGAATGCCTCGGTTACAGAAAAGGAGATAGAATGCTGGTTGATTCTTAGATATATCACACACGAATTATATAGAGATGGGCTAGGCAGTTGGGTAACCTGGGCCGGAAGCCCATCTCGGCGACAACTCGATGATGTAAAACAACATGGGTGACGTCGGGTCCATCTTTCGCTGAGCCCACTGTACCATTTTTTTTTCGGCAAATAACTAACTTATATTGTAACCATTTTAAACAAACCAGGATTGTAAAAACAAAGGACGCGCACAGGAAACGTCTTGAAATCTCGGGTTGTCACAATCATCCCCAACTTGAAATAAATTTCGTCCCGAAATTTGATAAGCAGTCCAAAAGCGACGAAATGTTGAATCAGGATGACTGTGGATTTTCCGGTGCCACATCATCCCCGACTTAAAAGGATTTCGTCCCGAAATTCCTCAATGATATTAGGAGTTGATTCAGTTGTTCGAACATTGAAGATATTAGAGCCCCTTTGATATTACGTTCCTACAAGGACTCGGTCCACGTACTGAGTTCCAAAACTCTTGCGATCAGACTTCAGCTATGTCGACTAACCTTAACTTCTTGGTCCATGTTTTCGATAGATTCCTGTAAATACAAACTGGTCAGTTAACCTTAGACTCTAGTAAAGGTATCAAAAGTGTTTATCAGGCAAACACTGCCTTAGATTCGTTAGTTAATTCGAGTTTATGAGCCATGTCACCGATTCGATCCGGAAATCTGAGTGTCCCAACTCATCGTGAATTAGGCTTGCCACGCTTCCCAAGCGTACCACACCCTCCGTGTGAGACTTGCAACATGATATGATCGCCTACAACGAACTTCCAGTGCTTCCTGATTTATCAACTTTTCTGATGATCACGCGTTGCCGCTTCGAGCTCCGATCTATTTTCTGACGTTCACACGTTTCACTCACCTTAATCCATCAAGGAAATTAGCGTTATTGTCCATGTGACTCCCAAACAGAGCTGTAAGCACACCAATATGGTAACGGCTGCAGTAGAGCTCACCCAAAGATAAGTGTCCTTCCCAAAGGCTTACTAGAGTCGATCACGCACATGCTCACAACATGTCTTTGTGTGTCCGGATGGTTCATTACTCTGCCCAGTTGTCCTATAGTGATAAGTAATGCTCATGTCAAAATGTGAGCCAAGGGTGTTGTGTATTGCCTGTCATAAATTAGGTAACAGGAGTTGGTTCCTTGTGCCTAAAAGCTGTCTCTCCCAGAGGAATATCCACAAGCTGGGAAGACTCATCAGTTTCCTTAATTGCCAGAAAGTGTGTTGGTAACGTGTGTCCATCAACGATCATCCAGGTGATAATGTTTCCGTTTCGAGTTGTAAGTAGACTAGTGATAAAATCCATGGTAGTCTGTTCCCATTTCCACATATGCGTTTTTGGTTGCTAATATACCATCTTGACTTTCCCACAAGTCAGACATCATTCTCATGCGTTGGTATGTGGGCCTTCAGGCCCGGTCATCCGTACATGGTCTTCAGGTTGTCAATATGTGGTCGTGGCAAATGGTTCTCTACTGTCACCTTATTGAGTTCTTGAAAATCAGTACACATACCAAAAGGCTTATCTTCACGGATATAACCGGGGCTTCCCAAAGCGAAAAGCTAGGCCCGACCAAAACTCTTGTCCAACAGCTCCTGCAGTTGATTAGACAGCTCTTGCAACCCTCCTGGTGCAAGACGGTAAGAGTACGTGTAGTCAGGGCTACCTCTGGCGCGAGATCAGACTGAGATTTCGCCTAACAGTTGTGGAGGTAAGCCCGAAAGTTCTTTGGGTAGCACACCGAAGAATCACGAATGGTTTGTGGATTCTCGATCCTCTGTCTCCTTAGCCCTAGCATCAGTATCGGTTGTTAGTATGGCGGAGTAATCCCTCCGTAGACACTTCTGGCCTTCTTAGCTGAAATGACGCTAACCTTTGCACCACTTTGACGCTTTAGAACAAATAACGATTCTCCACACAAGATTTCCCCTCACTGGTGTATCTGCGCAATCTCTGGATAACCAATCCGCATTGACTACTGTATTGCAACCATCAAGGATAGTAGGAGGAAAGTCGATGCCGAGCACTTATCCCACAAGGTCGAGTTCGCATCCCAATGAACTTATGAGGTGTCAATTGTCTTGTCATCGGCCGGTTCCACAACAGGTTCGGTTTCGAGAAGTATCAGGGCTAAACAGAACAGTGACGAAGTGATTAGTTACCGAGAACATGTAGGCCACCATGTTGTTATAATCTTGGCGTCGCCCACACCAATCCTAAATGTCCCTCCATGAGCATCATTTCCCGTGTTGTTGTACTCGTTGCAAGGATTTCCAGTATGGCCGTCGTTCCCTTGGTTGTTGTCGTTTGATTTAACAACGGCCACTACATGTTGTAGGCACCTTCATTTTCCATACAGTTGGTTACCATTACAAATACCTTGATGTTGCCGTGACTGTTGCCTCTAGTGTTGTTGTTTGAAACGGAGCTCTACGATCTTTCACCGACAGGGTCCACCTCTTCACATTCCATGGTACGAGCTAAGGCACTACTCATGGTGCGGGGAGTTTCACATTCCATTCTCCAGTCAGTTGTCATTGCTTATGTCCTGATTGGTTCGTAAAGGTTGACTCCCATCCGTCGCTGACTAGGGTTGGAGATTCGATTGCTGTCACTTTGCTGGTGTTCGTTGCCGGTAATCAGGGTTGTCCCATTACTGAGGTCGATAAAATACTACGCTCACCCTTTTGACCATCGATCTAGCAAGTCGATTGAGTAATACGCGGTATACTGCGAGAGTGTTGCAGAAGTGATTACACTTCGGAGTCTAAGACGTCAATACATAGAGTTTCATCAAACGAAGAGAAGCGAGAAAGGTACAAACCAACTCAAGGACGTACGTGCAAACACCTAACATCCTACACGTTTCGCTAGGCGTTCAGGTAATACTCGATAACATCGAGATTCGAAAGGATTCAGAGAGGAGTGAGGAGATCACATTCGAGTAGGAGACAGTCACTGCTATGACTCCTATAGACTTGTTACGTTTCATATTGATCAATTAACGGACGGAACCCCTTTTTCACTTGTCAAGCCTCACTGGGACTGACATGCGACCCACATTATTATTATGTGTGCACCCACAATAATACTGCGATTTGCATGCTCATCCCAGTTCCTCTTAACTCATGTCAAATGGTTCCTCCAACTCGAGTAGCAAACAAAGAGTATCACGAAACGTGAGTCATGAATTTTTAGGGAAATACCACCGTATTAGTCACATAACACAGGCAAGCAATACATGAATTCATACTGTTTGTGCTAAACGTGCAATCACATGCAATATCATATGTAAGTGTTCACTAGTTATGCAGTACAATGAGTATACAAGAGACGAACCTTGCAGTCTGGAGCGAGTGTCATGGTGATTGCGGAACTGTCGGTTATAGTCTGGTTTTATGAAAGCGTTTTAAAACCAAGTTCACTAAAACCAGTGGCTCTGATACCAAACTGTCACCCCAATTACCACAGGGTATGTCCCTATTGGAGGTGCAACGATCCAACAAAAGCCACCAATATATCAACACAATTATAATGTATTAAAATACCCAATTGAAAGAAATGTAACGTTTGAAAAGTTAAACCAAAACAAGTATTGAGCGGAAGATAAACGTATAAACGTATTAAATGTAAGAAACCAAATCATATAATTGTTATTATGACACGACCACTCCAGCAGCATCAGACAGCAAGCTCCAAGTTCCTTCAATAATTACCTACAAGCATGTAATCAAGTGTGTCAGACTACGCTGGTGAGTTCAAGGTTTGTGTTTGTTTACCAAGTGTGTTACCGATCATATGAGTAAACAGTTTACAAGACGATATGTTGTTTGTTGTTATGATGTTTGATGTTTCGATGTTGCTCATGTTAGATACCCTAGGAGTGTGCCCATAAGTATCCGGGGAGTGGGTACCCCTTAACGACCGTTTGCTATGTTTGCCATCGTTAGATACCCTAGGGAGTGTGCCCATATGTATCCGAGGAGTGTGCCTCTAACAACCATAGCCATACCCAGATAATTAGTTCACGCCCGTCCTTACGGCCCGGTGTGAGGTTTCCCACCTAATAGCGCTATCAACTAATCACCCCCATTGCCCTCCAGGCAATAACCAAAACCGATTAAGTTATTTACCCAATGTTTCCCTTCCAAATGTTTACCAGTTGTCCCAAACCACCGGGACACATGCTTGAGAAAAGTGCAGTGAACTCACCTTAGATTTGCTCGGTATGTTTTATTACTTTGTTTCACAGTGATCAACCATACCCTACCGTGGTTACCAAAAACAGTCAGTTTTATGAATTCACAATTCACGTATCCAGTCACACATATTGCTCAAGCAATAAACAGCCAACAGATAAACATCGCGTATGTCATAACAATCATAGTTCGTACTATCACACAAGTTGTAGCAAGTATCCGTACCGTCACACGTTCACTTTGCAAGTTAGGGTCGTACACGCACGTGTTATTTTATCATACGTACCTAGTTTGACAATCACATGGTAGTAGTCCAATCCTTATTCAATCGATCATGCAACTAACAACAACAATTCATATCACTCAATCATTTATTTAGTTATCAAAAAAAAAAAAATCTTATACGAACACTGTTCAAGGCTCGCCACCAACTTGGCAGCCCATATTGAAAGTCCTACGATGATCGGCCTAGTTACAGTTAAGCCTATTTCAATAACAGTTCACCCTACTATTACTAACCGGCCCAACCATCATATATACAACTTACTAACCACCCACTAAACATAACCCATCATCATCCTGTTAACCCACACATTCTGAATCATCAAATAACCTTAGTGTTTAACTATTTAAGCCAACTACCATTTACATCACATAATATTTATCACCTAATAATTAACCATCGGATTCCACTAAATCAAATGGCAACTTATCTCAGAATCGTTTATCATAAATTAACTAGTTCATACCTTCCTCAGACTAGCTCAACGTTAACAACATGCTTTCTTGATTTACACAAACTATCATGTTATTATCGGTCCAATAATAAACAATCACAGCATCTTCATTCTTATAATATTAAAAGGGTTCAATCACAAGGCTCCTTAAATCTGACATACAATTAATGAGAAGGTGATGGTCCAATTAGATTTATCTATCATTTTATATCATATATTATTTCATTACAATTGAAAGGTTATTGAGTATATATATATGTGGTCCAATGGATGATTCATTTAGTGGGAATCAATTGGAAATGCAATCAAGGAATTTATTTGAAAAGTGTCAGTAGGTCATGTGAAACATGTCGGCCAAATGGTGGTTAAATGATGGTTGAATATCATGCTATGCATATCATCAAACTATATTATATTCATAAACCCTAAAACATTTATCAAGCAATCATAGACAATTAAATCATGATGGTAAACTAACCGAGGTGCCAATTGAAGACGAACATGTGAGGGCTTCGTAGGAGGAAGCTGCCGTCGGTTACCAAGGAAAAGGAGATAGAATGCTAGGGTTGATTCTTAGATTATAATCACACACGAAGTTATAGAGGAATGGGCTAGGCAGTTTGGGCTATACCTGGGCCGGAAGCCCATCTCGGCGAACAACTCGATGATGTAAAACAAATGGGTGACGTCGGGTCCATCTTTCGCTGAGCCCACATGTACCATTTTTTTTTCGGCAAATAACTAACTTATATTGTAACCATTTTAAACAAACCAGGATTGTAAAACAAAGGACGCGCACAGGAAACGTCTTGAAATCTCGGGTTGTCACATGAACACTCTCA
>NW_023395753.1:0-7813 GCF_002127325.2 Helianthus annuus | reverse complement strand
AGCATTTAGATTTGAACTTAAGAAAAGATGCCTTAGTATAAGCTAAGCTAAATACTTGTGTAAATAAAGTGTGATAGGTTTTGGTATGCCTTTGGAATAATAACTAAAAAGTTGCAAGTATAAGTTATGGTACTACTTATTTCTTATTTATTAGTACTACTTTGTTCTAGAATATGATTTGTCATGTGAAAACTAAGTTGCTTAGTCTTTGTTGAAAGTCATAATGCACTTTCTAAATCATGATTTAAGAAAAAATTATTATTTATGGGAAATATAAATTTCTTCTCCGACAAGACTAGGTATGGTGTAGCAGACTCTCCAGCTTGTCCGGATATAATGGGGTTACCTCTCCGGCGAGAACCGGATAAGACGGGGTAAATAATATGTCAAACCAGTGACAAGATTTCCCTAAATAGTATCATAACCTGATATCTGACTTGTTTTTGGAAATAAGAATCTGTTAAATACATTGACCTTATGAAGGGTATGTAGATTACAGCATGTGAAATATATGATTATATTGATATGTATATCTATAAGGAATAAAAAAAATCGTCTTAATGCAATTATGTATTAAGAGAATAATACACTAACTCTATTGTCTTTTTGTGTATCCTTGCAATTCACTCATCTCAGCACATTGATTTTCTACTATCATTATTCAATATTTGACAAATCATTTTCATGCTTTTATTTCATTTTGAACATGTCGATTCTAAATCTTCCTCAGTTGCCAATCAAACTAAGCTTTCTTTTTACAAAGAATTTTATTGATTCTAAAAGTCCTTCACATTCATTTTAAATATCTATTGATCATATATCTTTTGGCTTGAACCTAGTCACTTTAGAAATTATATCATTTCATCTCATCCGTTTGTCATCGATTTCTTGAACTAATTCAGTTGAACCGTTGAATCCTACTTATTGTACAACTCGTATTCACAAAATTTGATATTTTGATTCTGTGTCATCTACCTTAATATTATTTTTATTGACTAAAATATGACATAAGTCTAAAAGAAATATCGTAACCCAAATCTCGAGGACGAGATTTAAAACAAGGTGGGGAGGATGTAACATTCCTATTTTTATATAAGAATTATAGGTTTGGTTAAATTTATTAACCACTAGTAACTAGTTTATTTTTAGTGTAATTATTCAACCCAAATAGTTTTAAAGACTATTTTATATAGTTGGTTGAAATATTATAATTAATTGGCCTGTATATGGGTGACCTTTCTAAATAAAATAAAAGTATATAAAAACTTATAGGTAGATTACGGGTAAGTTAACTACTAGAAATATGAAGTACCTAGACGTGCCTAGTAACCGTATACTAATTAAATTATAAAAATACATTGTATTTGGACCTACTCCGTTTTTAATGAAACTTGGTTCAAAATGTAGACAAAAATATTCTCGTTCTAAAGACATATTCATTGTTTTATAAAACGTTATATTTTAGAAGTTATAAACGCCAAATAAGTGAAGGAGTTAAATTAATTATAAAATATATAATAATAATATAATAATAAAATAAATTGAAATTGATTTTATATGTTTGAATGTATACGAAAAGATAAGAATGAAATATAATAAATAAAATAATAAATAAATTAACATTGAATTTAATTCAATGTGTACTGTGTACGTGGCCATGTTTGGCACATGCAAAACATATCAACATATTGAACTGTATGTACGTGGCAGTGAGTGAGGCTTAGCCTCAAAGTAAACTTTTAAGTATAAACGCGGAAGAGAGCCCGCGTTTCGCCGCGGAGTAAATGTGTAATTAACTTCTTAATAGGCTATTTTATTCACATATAGGCTAACATAAAAGTTTGATTCAACCCAGATTGAAAGTCCCAGTTACATGTTTTGAACTGTATTAGTAATACAAAATATTTGAGGGGCAAATTATGGTGATTGAAAAGTTGATTTCCAGTTTGCAAGCAATATCTACAGGAAGCTTCCAATTAGTTTGATCCGCTTGATGGTCCTGTAAAGTAGTTAATATTTTTGAAACAATATTTGAAATAAATTTATTCAAATTTGCATTATGAAGCAGTAACTTTATTGCTTATTTCTAATTGATTGTGGAATAGGAAGATATTTTTGTAAACACATGATGTAAGTTGTTAGTAAGTTAAAAAAGACGTGTACGCTATAAAAGTAATCTGTGGAGATATGGTTTACCTTTGGTCATTTGAGACTTGAAGATATGATGGGTAGCAAAAATGTAGTAAAGTGCCAATTCTCAAAGATGTTTCGTGTTGCGCCCCTGATAAGAGTAACGTTGTTTAAAACTGAAAGGTGTATAATGGTATGACTGATGTAAGCAGGTTTAAATATGCAGCCCTGTTCATACCTTTGTTTTCCAAGTTGCCTAGATAGGTATGTAGATAGTTTTTTGGAAGTCACCAAGCTGTTACAGGAATAATTTAGATAAAGTAGTTTGCAAGGCTAGATAGTTTATGTAAGAATATGTATCTAGTCCTAATATTTAAACACAGGTAAAGAAAGTTGAGAAAGTGTACCTATTCAAGTTGTATCTCGTTCAGAAAATCAGTATACACGATATTTTTTGTTGTATCAGCTGGGTAGTCTTCTTGAGGAACAATAAGAACCTTTAAACCGTCTGGTGAGGTGGCCCTTGAGAAGGCGACATATAGCTGTCCATGGCTGAAAACCGGATGTGGTAAATAAACGCCAATTTTGCTTAGTGATTGACCTTGACTTTTGTTGATTGTCATGGCGTAGCATAACTTTACTGGGAATTGTTTTCTTTTAAAAATGAATGGTAGTTCATCGTCTTTATGGGTAAGACATATTCGCGGTATATATACACGATGGCCAATGGCAATTCCTGTTATGACCTGGGCCTCGATAACTCTAGGTAATAGCTGTGTGATAATTAGTCTTGTACCATTACAGAGCCCTGCTGTTTGATTTATGTTCCGAAGTAATATAATTGGGGCATTGACCTTCAATTCTAGGCGATGAGGCGGGAGGCTATTGAAATTCATGTGATTAAGATATCCAGTTGGATAAAGTATCTCCGTATCTCCCTGATCAGTTGCGTGTGGTGTGAGTGAGTCAGAACTCAAATAAGATACGCTTGTTCCAGAAATCATGTTAAGAACCAATGTGTTTATCTCGTCAATTGTTTCATTCTTGGGGCAAACAATGGCTTTTTGAGAAAGTGTTTCAGCTGATGGATTTTCAAGAGTATCATGGTCATAGATAAAGTGAATGAGTTCCATGAGAGCTGTCTTATGAAAAGGTATTAGGAATTGTGATGGTATGTGAATCCTTTTAGTGTCATTGGGATCATCTGCATCATTTGTACCAAGTAAGCCATCACCCACAACAAGCAACCATTATGAGAACGATGCAACCTCAGCCATATAAGATGGATGAAGGTTAGGTCTTTGAAGGCGCATGTTTTCTGTTAATTTGTGGATTTTAAAATGAGGCCATAAATATGACCTTGGTAGGGAGGAAGCTAAGATTGTTGATTTTGCAGCTTTAGGTTTTATTGGAAGTGTTTGCCGAAAATCCCAACCAAGTAACAATGATTTTCCACCGAATAGATTATTTGGATTGTTAAGAATATCCTTGAGAGTTCTGTCGGGTGACTCAAAACATTTACGATCATTCATAGGGGCTTCATCCCAAATGATAAGGGATGTTTCTTTTAACAACTGGGCTAAATGAGTATTTTTCTTAACGTGACAGATTGAGTGGTCCGCTAAATTGAGAGGAATTTTGAATCGTGAATGAGCTGTCCTCCCAGATGGCAACAACAATGAAGCGATGCCAGATGCGGCAACAGCTAAGACAATTTTGCCTTGAGACCGGAGTGCGGAAATAATTGTTTTCCATAAAAACGTTTTACCCGTACCTCCATGGCTATAGACAAAAAGTAAGACTTGTCCGTTTGATGTCAACGTTTGTATGACCAATTGATAGATGGCATTTTGCTGAGAATTAAGTTGTCGTCGGTAACACTCATGGTCGGAGGAAAGTCGAAGCCTATCATAATTCTTCTCTTCCATAAGCAGCTTATTTGCTAAAGATGACAATAAATTTTCTTGTGGCGATGGCAAACTGAAATTTTTCAACGATGAAGGATTTGCTTCAGAACGTAGCAACAACTCAATTTCGTATAATACGTATTGATTTATGTCCTCTTCATTCAACAGGCCATGGGTTTGTGTAATGTCGTCAGCCATTTTACGCCACTGTGTGTCCCATATTTCCATAGGATTTGATATCTCGCAAAACTGAAGCAAATATGTGAAAAGTGAACGTAACTCCGAGGAAGTAGCCCAGGTTGCAGCTTCGATAAATGTATACAACCATTCTCTATTGTCACCAAGTAGTCCTAGCCTCTCACAAGCTACACGAAATGTGGGAAATATTTGGCCAGAAACTGTTCTTATGTCTGCAAATGACTGACAACCTTTTTGATGAGACAACAACATTCGTAAATAGAAAGTCTCACCGCAACTCGGATGTATGTATATTAGCCTGCCAATGGCGGGTGTTGTTTCTCTTGTTCTACGAATCCAAAATTTTCCATTAGAGTCCCACCTATAGTATGAAAGGTAATCAACATAAGTGAGATGGGGGCCTTCGGGTTCAGTTTGGTTATTACGAAGCCATTCAGTCAACGTAGTTTTTTTAGCAACTGGGTTCCTTACTATGTTTTCCAACGTTTGGGTATCCTTAAATTGAAGATTTTGCATATTTTCCAAGTGAACTGCTAAAACCTGTACCGGGGGTGGGGGGTCTCTAACATGAATGAAGAAATTGAAGATCCACCAAGCAGCCTCATGTGGGCAAATGAAACGACTGTCTACAAAGTTTTTGATTTCATCTACTTGAGAGGTAGGAGCGTTCTCTGTATCAGAAGATGGAGAAATTGTTCTTGTAATTTTGAACCGAATGCGATCAGAGCCCTTTGATATATACTTGAACAAATATTTGATCATCATGTTCCACCCGCAGTATTCAACATTGATATGTGCCTGATAATGAAGGCATAGATGTTTGTTGTAGGGCACAACGTAAGCATTATCGAGTCTAATGCCATTCTTAACGATTGAATGCCCTGTTGACCGTCTTCTGTAATGTGCATACCCGTTTTTGTCAAACATCGTTGTTTCCTCGTAGTCTTTTGGGAAATGCTTTGAGCAAGAGGATGATGACATGCAGGGTGCATTAGGCTTTGCAAGGCCACATGGGCCATGCATCATCAGGTCTGTAACAACTTTATACAATTCCGGCTCAGTTAAGCGATTGGGGATCTCGGCGGAGATATAGTTATCAAGCTGATCAGGTTTCCTTATCTTATTTGCAGAAGTAACCCATACAAGCAAGTGACAATGAGGGAGTCCCCTTTTTTGAAATTCAATCGTGTATAAATCTACATACAATAAAAAAAACAACATAAGATTATGTTGACCTTTAATGCATATTTAAATATCAGTTGGATTTAAATAAATTGAATTAAAATTAGCTACTTTATTGTGTTGATTTAATTCACAGCTTACCATTTGTATCTCAAATCCACGAGAAGAAAAGAGATCAGTAAATGTTTTGGCCTTCAACTATTATATTAAAATTAGAGTGAATTTCAAGAATTATCCTTTATCTTTATACCAATTTTCAGGCGCTGTCCTTTATGTTTAAAATTGACGAGTTTTGTCCTTTATGTTTTCATATCATACACGTTTTGTCCTTTAGGCCTAACCCAGTTAGTTTTTTCAGTTAAATTTGATCATATGCTTTGCACATGAGGGCATTTTTGTCAATTCAAAGGTAAATTCAACGGCAGATTTACAGCTCAAAGCTTCTACAACCTTTGAATTGACAAAAATGCCCTCATGTGCAAAGCATATGACCAAATTTAACTCAAAAAACTAACTAGGTTAGGCCTAAAGGACAAACGTGTATGATATGAAAACATAAAGGACAAAACTCGTCAATTTTAAACATAAAGGACAGCGCCTGAAAATGGGTATAAAGATAAAGGACAATCCTTGAAATTCACTCTTAAAATTATATACGCTAGCGGGTTGTTAGCCGCACTACACGGCGGGTTCAAAACGTAGATACCATAGTTATCAAAAGCGCTCACCTAGTGCGCCTAGGCGCAATTTTCAGGCGAGGCGCAACCTTACCGCCTTGTGCCGTTAAAGGCGCTGTTCTGGTAAGCTTCCGGCCAAAAATCGACTTTCCGGCGACTATTCCGGCCAGATTCCTGCCCAGTTACCGGAGAACTTCTCCAAGTTAGTGCCACTTTCCTTATGGACAGATTTGTGGTTTTGGATGGATCAACGGAGACAGAAATTTGAAGAGGAGAGGAAGAAAAAGATGAAAGAATGAGAGACAGCCTGGCAAGAAAGGAGACTGTGTTTTCACTTTTGAAGAGGAGAGCAGAATTTTTGCTTAAAAACTTACTTTAACAGTGTTTTGCAGAAAAAGATAGGCACTGTGCACTTGTGCAGAAAGGAGACTGTGTCAACAGCTACCAAAATTCATATTTCTTTCAAAATATTTTAAGTTATTATAGCAAGTATTCAACTTTGTTAGAATTTCTTTTACAAAAATTATTCTTAAAAGGTTTTATTATTTTTTTTAAACTAGTTGGATGGTTTTATTAATTTTATACACATATAAGATATATTTATATCTTTTTCAATACATAATACATTTTACTATTTTTTTCATTTATGTGCGCTTTTTTTTTCTCGGGCCCTCGCTTTTTTTTGCGCCTTGCGCCTAGGCCCCAGGCGAGGCCTATGCGCCTTGAGTGCGCCTAGCGCATTTGATAACTATGGTAGATACAAATAAATAACGACAGGAAACTGTACGTGAAGATTTAAAAAGCACATCGCAGCGGCATATTCGAAAGCCACATTAAATTTATAGGGTTGCTTTGTTACGGGTTCGAAACGTAACAAAATAAGCTACTTACGATAGAACATATGAAATCTAGAATAACATTACACGTTAAGAAAATCCTGAAACACGACAATAAAAATACGTAAAATGGAGAAGAAAAGTCCAAGATAAAGATAAAAAAAAATTGGCATAGAATGATACATATATATAGACAGAAAGTAAAACTACAAAGGGCCAAGTATAAATTTTAAAGTGAAGCACATGTAAGACAAAAGTCAGACGTAGGTTAGCAATGGGGGAAAAAAGTACCAACAAAAGCAAGGCTGAATAACATAGCTACCTGCAGCTACTTGGCCAAAGGGTTTCCTTGTTTTAAGAAAGTTGATGAGTGAGACCACTTTAATTTGAAAGACCCTAGCAATAATATCCGGACGATCTTGCGCTCTAAGCGAAGGATACTGAGCTAAATACCTTACTATTTCCGGCCATTTAACATTGCATGTGAATGTGATAAAGTACTCGGGATTCCCATGAACTCTACAAATAGCTAGAGCGTCTTGGTAGTGCTTGTACATGTAACGTGGGCCGCCAATGAAAGATGATGGTTGATGAAACAATGGTTAACCGGGCAGGGTTAACACACTGGTCTCGTCAAGAAGGGTTAATCCCTTCCTCTCGAGGATCGCTGGCTGGATCACCGGTGGTCGATCTCCTGCACAAGGAAACAAGCCGTGACTCGTAACAAGGAGGATGGGGTGGGGGGTGCTCCTTGTTACCACTCTCCGGCGTGAGAATCAGTAGTTTGATTGGGAAGCAAAGTAAGATAGTAGTAGTAGTGAGAGAGTTGTGAAGAGATACCTCAAACCTGGTTTGGGGTTGGTATTTATAGCAAGTTTATTGT
>NW_023395752.1:0-7815 GCF_002127325.2 Helianthus annuus | reverse complement strand
AGTGCTCTTAATAATTTTTTATGCACTTGCACAGTTGCACTCTTGCAAGTAGAATCTAAAAGGCAAAAATAAAATGAAATCACAAAATAGCGATTTGTATGTATAATAGTGTACTAGGTTCGTTAAACGAATCAAATGACAATGTAAAACAAACGTTATTTGAAATTGAACCATGTTGTTTAGAAATGCAAACCGTCAGAATCGGTTTAGTTTATCATCATAAGGTTTTACGACACCAAATAAATACTCTATTTTGAATACAATTTCATTTTAACAAAACATATACCGGAATGTAGAGGGAAATAATTAAACACATCTCGTACCTAACTTTTTAGAAAAAAATTAACAAACGTAAATTATTAGAGAAATTTGAAATTAATTGATAATGGAAATATAATTAAAAAAAAAGAAAATGAATTAGTAAAAGTAAAAAATAAAAGATAAAAGAAATACAGTTTTAAAAAAGAAAGTAAAATAAAACAAACGGTATATTAAAACTTAAAAGTAAATATAATAATAAAGTATTATAATATTAAATAATAAAATATTAATTAACTATATATTATTATAAAAATGAAATCATTGTTTATGGTCTTAGAAAAAATTAACGAACCTAAGTTATTAAAGAAATGTCAAACTAATCGAAAACAGAAATATGATTTAAAAGGAAAAAATAAATATAAATATAAATAATAAATGAAAAGGAAAATATGGTTTACAAAACTGAAATAATAATATAAAATATCTTAAAAGTGAATATATTATTATAATATTAAATAATAGAATATTAAAAAACTATGTATTATTATAAAAATAAAGTTACTATTCATAAAAAATAAATTAAAAAAAATAAATAATAAATGAAAAAGAAAATATTGTTTTGCGAAAGTTAAAAAATAATGTAAAAATACGTTAAACTAGATTGTTGCCACAGGCTGCGCGTTGCGGCGGCGACGCCTTTAATTGTTTATAGCTTGCAGCGCGTTATATGATGCGTCAGCCATACGAAAACGTGTGTTTCGACGTATTTGATCTAAAGTATTGCGATTACAAAAGAAGTGAAATTGAACCGAAGTCGGTTCATTTAGTGAGGCTTCTACCTAACCACTACACAACCCTTACATTTGCATAAAGACTTAGTGCCATAAAAAAGTACGATAACTCGAATTTATACCGTCAAATTAAAACATATTACATTTCACCTGACTCGTTTCTGAATGTATGCTAATTAAGCAAGAAAACTGTTAGGATTGAACCCTACAAAGGAACAGTTGATTAAAGCCAAAACTGGATCAGATCAGTGGATTCAGAATAAGCAGTTGTTTGCATCAGTCTTTCCCCTTGGAAGTGGCCCTAACATCTGATGACCTCCTTCTACTGTTCTTCTACAACAACTGCTGATCTTCAACAACTGCTGATACTTGTAAAGACTGTTGAAGACTAAGCACTGATGCTTAATCTACTGTCATGGTTCAAGTACTGTTGAAAACACAAAGCACTACTGGGAGTATAACTGTGGAATGAGAAGCAGCAGTTTAGTTTATTTCTTTGTATTGTAACTATAATCAGTAGTTAGAAAACAGTGCTTGTATAGATCAGTGGTTAGAGGTTGTTAGGAGGTTAGATGTCACTTTCATGGTGATGTCAGCAAAGATGCTTCAGTGGTTTGTTCTGTACTATAAATAAAACAGTACTCTATACTGTTCTATTAGCTCTTTCATCACAAGTCCTTCTGTACGAACAAACCATTGTGAGCTCAGGCTGAGGGGGAGATTGTATTGCATGCATGCATTGTTATTGAATATTGTAATAAATATAATCATTTGATTTCATGTTAAACATGTGCGTTGAAAGCAATTCTCTCATTTGATTGTGTTGAAAGTTTATTCCATTTAATTCCGCTGCAAATTGTTTATCATTCATCTTCACTTTAATTAAACAAACACAATCATAAGAAACTCAGATCCTAACAATTGGTATCAGAGCTAAGACAGTCAAACTTGATCTAACAATCATTTTGACGTAAAAGTTCAGCTCAAAATCATTGATACTTTTAATTGTTCGTTTTATTGAAAAACAGAGTAAGGGTTAATCACGAACAAAGTTGATTAATCAGTATATGTAAAACAACCAGGATGGCGTCACAATCACAGGATGTTAATAATAACATCGGTTCACTCTTCAAACCACCTATGTTGAAGAGATCTGAATACAACATCTGGCAGAGAAGGATGGGTCACATCCTTGCTCAACAGAATACCGGATGTTGGAAGTCGGTTATTTTGGACCACATGTTCCAATGGTGCCGAGTGCTGAGGATCTAAAGGTTTTTGTTCCTAAGAAAATAGAGAACTATACTGACCAGGATTTTCAGAAAATTAAACTAGATGCCAAGGCATTCAGCATCGTTGCATTGGCACTACCAAATGAAATTTATGCTGGGCTGTTACATTGTAACAGTGCCAAGGAATTGCGGGATGCACTGAAGGAACAGTTTGGGGGGACTGAAGAAGTGATTGAAAATAACAGGGAAATACTCTTCAAACCACCTATGTTGAAGAGATCTGAATACAACATCTGACAGAGAAGGATGGGTCACATCCTTGCTCAACAGAATACCGGATGTTGGAAGTCGGTTATTTTGGACCACATGTTCCAATGGTGCCGAGTGCTGAGGATCTAAAGGTTTTTGTTCCTAAGAAAATAGAGAACTATACTGACCAGGATTTTCAGAAAATTGAACTAGATGCCAAGGCATTCAGCATCGTTGCATTCGCACTACCAAATGAAATTTATGCTGGGCTGTTACACTGTAACAATGCCAAGGAATTACGGGATGCACTGAAGGAACAGTTTGGGGGGACTGAAGAAGTGATTGAAAATAACAGGGAAATTTTGAATCAACAGTATGAAACCTTTTGTCACATTAAGGGTGAATCACTAACACAACAAGTTGAGCGATTCAGTTGTCTCATAAGTGAACTAAAACTTGTTAATGTTGAATTTGCAAATGCAACACAAAATAGCAGGTTTCTTAGGTCACTTCCTGATAAATGGGATCAATTACTTTTGTAACCAGGAATTCTGTTGGGTTTAAAGATCTGACACTGACCCAACTTCATGGTAGACTCCTGACCTATGAAAGGGAGTTGAACCAAAAAAAGAAGTTGCAAGAGTCTGGGAAAGTTGCAGATGATTATTCATTTGGCAACACAGCTCTTTTGGGTCAGGAAGAATCTGGCAGCAGTAAGGATCAGAGTTATGATCACTTTATTGACATAACAGCTGGTGGAAATTTCAACTCTGATCCTCACTCATCCAATTATGCTTTTACAGCAAATGGAGAAAGCAAGAATTCTGATAATCTATGCTTTGAACTCAATGATCTCCAGCATTTTGATCCAACTGATTTAGAGGAAATGGACATACTACACCAACTTGCACTGCTGAGTGTTAGAACCAGCAAGTTTTACAAAAGGACAGGGAGAAAATTCCCAGGGTTGCATAGGAATCTAAAAGTAGGGTTGGATAAGTCAAAAATCAAATGCTACAAGTGCAATAGTTTAGGTCACTTTGCTAGGGAATGTAGGAGTCAAAACAGTTGACCAATTATCACACACCCTACCCCAAGACCACAAAATAACCAAAACATTGTGCAGTATTCCCATTATACCCCTACTGCCTATGTAAACACTGCTCACTATGCAAATCCTTGAACCCCTGTTCTTGTGCAGTATGTCCAAGCCACTGTTCCTCAGATTCTGTATGTCCAAGCCCCTGTCCCTTAGGTTCAGGTGCAACCAGTTGCACCTCAACAAGCTGCACCAACAGTGGTTCAACCAGAACACCAAAGCTTTTTCACACAAGGCTTTGTTGACTGGAGCAGCTTACCTGATGAATGAGGAGATGAAAATTTTGCTCTATATGCTAATAATGATATTGCTAGTGATGAATTTTGTTTTGTAGCATTAGAGTCAATACAAGAAGGGCTGGAAGCTGATGAAGGACAGTCAAATGCTGAAACAGTGGTTACTGCTGTTGCTGGTGAAATACTGTTGGGAGAAAGTTCAGAACCCCTGTTGGAACCACTGCCCGACCCCTGGTCCGAAGAAGAAGAGAAAAAACAAGGTGAAAAAGAAGAGAAAGTGCCTGATGCAAAAGAAAATGTCTGCGATTGTGCCATGATGGCTGCATCTAAGGTATCACCTAAGGTTCTTAAAAACCTTTGTTCAGAGAAATGCATCATAGCACTTGCAAACATCAAAGAGGTGAATGAAAACCTTAGGGATAGAGTGTTAAATGATGAAGTTCAATTTGAAAAGTCTTTAAAAGAGTTAAAAATCAAATTGGCTGAAAAAGATAATGAAATCTGCAGTCTCAAACAAGAGCATAGAATAACCAAGGATCAACTCCAGACCATGATAGAACAATATCAAGTCTGTAAAAAGGAGTTGGAATCCACCCAAATCACTTGTGAAAATGGGTAGAATCCTGCAAAGGTTACGAAGTTATGCTTGAAAAACAGATCATAAGCAATGTAAAATTTGGTGTAGGTTTTAGAAAACATGATCAAATTGAAAACACTGCCGCAAATGAATCTGTTCAAACCTCTGTTGAAATCATACCCACCAACAAGAATGGCTAAGAAGTTAAAATAATTGATAAAATTGGTAACAAAGTCACTCTGGAAAGATCTGTGGGGTCCTCAAATTTTGAGGAGATTGAGAAATACCAATTCAAACCCACATGGTCTGATGAGTGTGACATCCTTGAAAATTTCAAATCCATGGACTTCACAACTATAGATGGTGTCAAAGCTCCTAAGGCCAAGGTTATTCCTCTTAAGGACATCCCAACAGTAGTTCAAAACTCTGTTGCAAAGGAGTCTGAAAAGAGGAAGAAAAGAGAAAAGATTAAAAACTTGTTTTGTGACTTTTGTGAAAAGAAAAATCACTTGACCAAAGATTGTTTTCATTTAAAAGCTTATGATCTTAACAAAACAAGTACCACTGTGCCTTCAAGTAGCTGCACCATCTGTGGTAAAATAAACCACTATACTCAGTAGTGTGTGTACCTGAAATCCTTTGAGGTCAAAAAGGAATAGTACATTTCAAAAACACCAATGAGTTCATCAAAACCACAAGTCAAGAAACAACCACTGTTTGTGCCAGTTCAAACAGCTATTACAAAACAGCTGACCCAAACCTCTGTTTAAAGAGAAGTTCAGGTGACTGATGCACCCCCTGCTAACCAATACCGAAGAGGTAAAGGTCAACCACCATATCCAAGGGTCCCACATGTTTATGAGGTTTACAAAAAGCCTTCTAAACCAAGAGTGAACAAGCATCCCTTCGGGTACCAGCAGATGATAGGACAGGACCCCCAACAGTGGTTAGAGAAAAACAGTTCCGAAACTGTCCAAATCCCTGAGCTAACCACTGTGCATCCACCTGAACTTAACACAGACATTGTTGAGACCCCATCCAAAGCCTTATTGGCTTTGGAGACCCTCCTAAACTAATTATTTACTTGATGTGCAGGGAGCTTCTGCATGCTTAGATAGTCTTTGGTATGTAGATATTGGAGGCTCCAGGCACATGACTGGATGTAGAGCCCTACTCAAAGAATTCAAAACTCATGGAGGGGGTGATATATCTTTTGGTAATAATAGTAAAGGGAAGGTGATGGGTTCTGGTACAGTACAGTCTGGAAATGTTAAGTTTGAAAATGTCAATCTAATAGACAATCTAAAATTCAACCTCCTTAGTGTCTCACAAATAAGTGATAAGGGCTATGGCTCATTCTTCACTAAGGATTGTTGTAGGATTGTTGGACCAGAAATGGTAAAAAGGATTGAAGAAATAATAAAAAATGGAAAAACTCAACTTGTTGCTCAAAGGAGTGACAATGTTTATGTAGTTGATTTGTCAAAAGAGAGCCCCAGGACTGATGCCTGTCTGTTCTCAGCTGCCTCTAACAAAGAGACAGAACTCTGGCACAGGAGATTGGGGCACACAAATCTCAAGACAATCACTGCTTTGTCAAAACAGGGTTTAGTAAGAGGTCTTCCTCAAAAACTGTTCACCTGTCCTGAACATTGTATTTCCTGCTTAAAAGGAAAACAACATAAAAGCTCATTTAAGTCCATTGAAGAGTCCAAAACAACCAACTGTCTGCAAATGCTGCACATGGATCTGTTTGGCCCAGTAAAAGTCATGAGTCTTAAAAAGAAAAGATATTGTTTGGTGATTATGGATGACTTTTCTAGGTTTACATGGACTTATTTCTTACATTCCAAAGATGAGATTGCAGGCATTTTGCAAGACTTTGTAAAACAGGTTGAAAAGCAGTTTGACTTGCCAGTAAAAGTCTTCAGTAGTGACAATGGCACAGAGTTCAGGAATAGGGAGTTGGATGAGTTTTGTGTGTCAAAAGGAATTGTAAGGCAGTACAACATTCCAAGGACACCAGAGCAAAATGGGGTTGTTGAAAGAAAGAACATGACACTGATTGAGGCTGCCAGAACCATACTTGCTGATTCAGGTTTGCCATTAACTTTCTGGGAATAGACAGTAAACACTGCTTGCTATGTCAAGAACAGAGTTTTAATCAACCCCGGGCATCAAAAGACTGCCTATGAACTTCTGTATAAAATCAAACCACCGATCTCATACTTTAAGGTATTTGGCTGCCCATGCTTTATTTTGAACTTAAAAGACTCAATTTCAAAATTTGCAGCCAAAGTAGACAGTGGATATCATTTGGGATACTCAACCACTGCTAAGGCGTACAAAGTGTTTAACACAAGGACAAAAACAGTGGAAGAGACTTTGAATGTAAAGTTCAATGAACTTTCTTCAACGAAAATCCCTGCAAACCCTGCAGAATTGTTTGATCTTGATAAATTTACCTTTGAAAATGTTTCTGTCAAGACTAACAGTGCAGGTCCATCAGACAATGGGTATGAATTGATCATTCCACAACAAACCTTCAAATCCATTGCCAGAGCAGCAAATGTTCAAAACAGCTGTCAAAGCTCAACCACTGCTATCTCAACAGTTGTTGACCAAAGTAGCCCTTTTACCCCTGCTTCCACATGATCAAACACTGTTGATAAAAGTCCTCAAACAGTGGATAAAAGTCAACATGTTTCCACACCAATTCCACCTACTCCTCCACCTCCATTTCAAGACACTGTTGGATCATCATAGTCACCAACACTTGTTAGCTCAGATGATTCACATCTGCAGCCCTCACCATTAAATGCCATTGTTCCATACAAAAGAGATCTAATCTTCTTGAAGTCTCATCCACCTGACCAAATCATTGGCAACATCAGTGAAGGGGTGCTCACAAGAAGTCAATCCCAAAACATCTGTCTTTTTGCTGGTTTTCTATCTCTCCATCAGCCAGTCAAGTACCAAGAGGCACTGAAAGACAACAGCTGGGTAGAGGCCATGCAAGAGGAGCTCCAACAGTTTAAAAGACAACAAGTATGGGAGCTTGTACCACTGCCAGAGAATGTGAGTCCTATTGGTACAAAGTGGGTCTTCAAAAACAAAACTGATGAAAGGGGCATTGTTGTCAAGAATAAAGCAAGGCTAGTGGTTCAAGGTTTCAGACAGGAAGATGGCATCTGTAGCTAGATTGGAAGCTATCAGGCTGTTCCTGGCCTTTGCTGTCAACCACAACATCAAGGTGTTTCAAATGGATATCAAATGTGCATTCCTCTATGGTAAGATTCAAGAAGAGGTATATGTTTGTCAACCTCCTGGCTTTGAGGATCCATTTTATCCAAATCATGTCTGTTTTGGT
>NW_023395751.1:0-7823 GCF_002127325.2 Helianthus annuus | reverse complement strand
TTTAAACACCCCTAGTGTTGTGGTCCTACCGCCTACGACAAAGTTAATGGAGAGAGTTAATGTAGAAGATCTGAGCGGGTAGGGATGTGGTGTCGAGGAGGATGGGAGAGAATGTGTTAGAACCAAGAGGGTGAATGTTTTTTCTAAAATTTCATAGAGGTTTTGTTGGTTTTATAACAATTAAAACGAACACTTGTAAATAAAAATAAGTAGATAAGGGATACAAAGAAGTTACCACAAGAACACGAATACACGATAAAGTATAATGGTTCGGATGGATGTCAACATATCCACATTACTTCCACTCTTTGATCATCAATAACAATTCCCAAATTTTCACTAAGCATTGCAGTGATTGTTAGTGGCGAAGCTTGAGATTTCTGACGGAGGGTCAAAAACGTATATATCCAAAAATTTCTATAGAACGAGAGGGTCACTTTTTCTAATCAAGGTAGGCGTCGCTTAAAAAGGATCACCAATGTACGATAGTTAGATAATTGTTGATGGTAGTTGTGAGCTTTTCTCTTGCTTCGAAATTTATTGCTATCTGATCTTGAGATATGTACTTAAAGATGTATAAAGCACTAACAATGAGTTTTATATGTTTTCTATTTGGAAGAAGAAACGTTGTATAAACATACTCAAATTAACAACCAGAATTCGTCTAGACCACTAAACAAATTGTGTATTTACCGTAATTGGTTTGCTCTAATTTTCTCTCTAAACCTATAGGTTATGATAAAATTAAAATATGAGTTTTAAATGAGAAGCCCTAGCTTGGTGGAGGTCACTGATCCAGGCTACAAGGAAAATCTCGTTATATAACCTGACATGGGATCAGTTCGTTGCTCTTATCAAAGAAAATTATTGTCCTCAACATGAAGTTGAGAAAATTGAGACTGACTTCTTGACATTGGTCATGAAGGACTTAGATTGCCAGGCATATCTTACAAGTTTCAATACTATGTCTCGATTGGTTCCTTACTTAATCACACCGGAACCAAAGCGTATAGCTCGCTTTATTGGAGGTCTAGCCCCAGAAATCAAGGCAAGCATGAAAGCATCGAGACCCACTACATTCAGGTCCGCGGCAGATCTGTCACTATCTCTCACACTCGATGTGGTCAGAAACAAGGCTGCCAAAGCTTCTGATGATGGAAAGCGTGAAAAGGAGGATGAGGATTCTCATCGCTCCGATAAGAAGAAAAAGGGGAACTCTGACCATAAGAAGAGTTTCGGGTTTAAAAAGGACAACCAGCAGTCAGGCGAAAAGACCAGGTGCAAAACCTGTAGGAAATACCACCTCGGGAAATGCAGATTTGAATCTCAGCCTCTACCTTGTGGAATCTGCAAGTTCAAGGAGCATAAGACCTTGGATTGCAAGAAGCTGAAAGATGCAACCTGTTATGGTTGCAACGAGAAGAGGCACATCAAGACTAACTGCCCTAGGAATCAGAAGAAGCCTGAAGAGGCCAAGGAAGCAAACGCGTGAGTCTTCCAGATGAACACCCAGGAGGCAGTACAGTAAGATGACATCATAAAAGGTACCTTTCCTTATCAATGATGTGAATGCAAGAATTGTTTGATCATAGCGCAGAAAAGTCTATTGTGGACAATAAATGTTGTAAATAGTTGTTCCCGCCTGAATAAGACTTTAGACATATAATGCGGGGTAGAATTGGCCGATAGTACTTTAGAGACTGCTACAACAACTTTAGATAGATACTCTATATCCATCAGGAATCGCTCTTCTCCAATATCCTTATGACAAGCTTTCAAGCTATCCAAAATCATCAATATGATCAAGGCAGATGTGACATTTGATCCTCTGTCAAAAAGGTGATGGACTAGATCTAAACCTTAATTGCCATTGATGGTCTTTTATGGCCTAGGCTAAGTATAATTAATATGTAATTAAATAACATTCATTAAGAATGTTCGTACTGTATTAACCTATATGGTTTAACGATGCCATGGTTAGTATATGTTAAGTCATCTAGATAAAAATACTATATTAGTAAGATTAACTAATCCAAAATTATGAGAAGACATAGAGATTACAACCATATGAAACACATTTACCGGTGGCAACAAAGTGTCTCTCAAATCTCATTTATGACATATATTTAGTGAACTAATCTAAAAATGCCTTATTCTTAACATGGATAATCAAAGGTAGGATGTTGGGATCCTAGCTTTGGAGAGGTTTCGGTCGGCGTGAAAGCCTTCCCTAAGGATCAACCTTTCATTTCCAAGCAAAGGGGGCTTTGGAAGCATCATGGTCATGGCGTACTTGACTATTGATTAGCCAAGCTCCATGGATCATCCACACTTTCTCCAAGGAACTAGAGCCTTCAAGGAAGAAAGAACATGGCCAAGAAGGCATAAGTCTATAGCCTTAGGGCTATAGCACACCAGGGAACAAGAAAGCAAAGAAGGGGATGTCTCAAATGGGTGAATGAGGCCTCTATTTATAGGCTGGTCGAGGGCAGGTGAGCACGGGCATGCCAAGGGTGGCACAGGCGTGCTTATCCTTTAGTATGTTAGAAGCTTCGGGATATTGTCCTTTCCGTCTCTCGGTAGTGTTTCCTTCATAAATTGCCTCAAAAGTACTTATAAATGGGGGTAAATTCATATTATAAATATGTATAATTGATGGTACATCAAACTGTTGCATGTGGCAACGGTGAGTGCAAATGAGCAAGGCATATTCAGTGGCATCAAAACTCCGGGTATGGGCCCAACACTATCTTAGAAATTATATGCGAACGATGTACTATTTGTGGGTGAATGGTCTGAATCGAATTTTCACAACCTTGCACGTATACTTAGATGCTTTTACTTGGCATCCAAGCTTAAAGGAACTTCTATAAAAGCCATTTGTATGGTGTGAGGGTTGGAAATGACGAAATTTCACAAATGGCTTCGATTCTTAATTGTAAAATTGATGCCTTTCCGTTATTGAAATATTTGAAAGTAAACTTACGCTTTGGAAGGCAAGAATACTTTCTTTCAGGGGACGGGTGACGGTCATCAAGGCGGTACTTGGCAACCTACCAACTTATTACTTATCATTATTTAATGCACCGCTTCAAGTAATTAAATACTTTTAAAGGATTAAACGGATATTTCTTTTTGGTGGATGTATGGACAATAACAAAGTAAGTTAGGTTCCATGGTTCAAGGTGGTAGCACCATTAAACAAAGTTGGTCTCGGTATTGGTAATCTCCCATAAACCAACAAGGGACTAATGGTTGGAATAAGATGTCACTCGTCTATCCCTCTAAAAAATTGCTAAGTGGTGTACCAAAAGAATATTGTGCAAATGGGTAGATAGTCCAACTCTCCAGCAATGGTTGAGGTTATTCAAAGGCTGAGACCAAAGATGGGGAGGGGTGATAAAAAATTTTCAAAATTGATAAATGAGCAGGGGATTTCACTTTACATGACTTATTCACGGATTTGTTCGCGTCTAAACCTGAAAAATACTACACGGTGCAAGAGCGCTACTGTATCACGTAAGGAAAGGTGTCGTGGGTATAGGGTAGCGGGATCAGCCTATCACTTAGTACTCTGGATGGTGTAAATCTTAAGCAGGGGTCGGATTTATGGATGTGGAAGATGGATGGCGAGTGTAGTGATTTCGAGGTCGGTGAGCTAAGGAGGGAACTAGACTGGATAACACTCATACCAGAGACGAAAGCATTGCTATGGCTTAACTGGGTTTTGAAGAAAATTAGTTTCTTTTTATGGCGAGTCATCTTAAACTAGATTCCAACATGGGAAGAATTTTGCAAGAGGAACATCCCATTACAATCAACATATTGTGCCTTATGTAACTCTGTCCAAGAATCGGCGAATCACCTACTGATTTGTGTGGATATGCACAGTTGGTTTCGGCGGAAATTTAACAATGGATTAAAACTCCACTACCTAGGTACTTGGTCAATGTAGTTGAGCTCTTGGAATACATGCAAAATATTTATACTTTAGAAGTTAAAAAGAAGGCCACTTATGTTATCCTTGATTCGACTTGATGGACATGGTGGCGGGTATGTAATGATCTTACTTTCAAAACAAAGCTTAAACAAGTATCAAGAGCACTAAGTGACATCAAGGCGGTTTCATTTCTATGGGTTAACTCATGTGCAAACAGGCTGGAACTAGACTGAAAGATAGGGAGTGACTTCAGTTGTTTTAAACGAGCAATAGCATGTAATTTATCTTTCTTGTCTTCCTTTTTTTTTTCCTATACCTACAATATGAAGCATCTTGCTTGGGATTGTTTTTGTTTTTTAATAATCGCCTAATTAAAACCTTTTTTAACTAATACTTCAGGATAAGTTATGCCGCCTAATTAAAACCTTAATAAGAAAACCCAATGGGACAAAACTTAGTTAAGGGAAAAGAGTACAACGTGTATATTACTTCCCCTTAAGTTTACATATATTTCTTAGTTTGTGTTGATCTTTAATGTAGTGTTCTAATCTTTGAGTGATTCAGGGTACATTGTAGTAAAATTTGGGCTTCTTTAAGTTGCATTATCTTTAAATAATATAATTGGGCTTCTTTTGATCGACTCTAGTCCGCCCATTGTTGAACATGTTGAAACCATTGACTTCCATAATTAAATTGTATCTGGGTTGAGATTGAGCTCTATGGGGTCCGGTAGATATCTTTCATCATCATAATCTAATAGTTGGGACTCCATATATTCACATGAATAATAATATGTCTCGAATCTCATGTCATATAATATGCTATGTTATTAACCTCTTAAAAACCTTGCTAGGAAAAACCCAGTGGGACAAAACAATAGCTAATGAAAAGGAGTGTATTTTGCATTGTACATAACTAAGAACATTCTTTAGGATGATATTAAATCTTTAGGGCCTTAGAGATCACTTATGCTACTGGATCAATTATCTTGACTCGTTAAAAACATTACTAAGAAAACACAATAGGAAAAAACTTAGTGAAGGGAAATTTTAAAAATGTAACTTGTTAGGTTAGAATAGAGGTATCTAGAAAATGCATCTTCAGGTGTCATTTTATTTGCAAGATAAATCAACACTCTGTTTGCAATTAATTACGGTACTTCTAGACCAAGTGTTTCTCCACCCTTTCCTTAGAGATGGTAATAATCTGTTTCTATGTCAAGCGGTCGAACAACTATTAGTGTACTCAAAAATGAGTTTTATCCATATAAAATCCTCTGGTTGTAGTTTAATTAATGAGCAAAAATATTATACACGTACTCAAATTGCTGACTGAGAAATAATTATGTTGTGTAAGGTCTTTCGAAATTTTCTCTCTAGTTTGATAATTCCACTAGATAACGTTTACATCACCATTGTAAATTGTGATTATATGAACTATAAAAGTAGAATTTGGACGAATAGATATGACTCATTTTATCAAAATTATGTTCCTCATTTTTTCAATCTAGCAACTTTGTCTATTGTAGCACATACGACCAATTTCCTTGATATTTTATGAAAATCTCTTGAGATTTATAACACCCATATGGATTATTGTTTTATAATGCTTCGGGCTTTTTTAATCCTTCGGGTATTTTTCTATAGACGTCTACTTTCCATTGTCTCGCATAAGTATAAGGTAATGACATCCATAAGTTTTATCTAAAGTCATTCTGAGATTGCGAGGCCACTAAAACATCTGAAGATTATCACATCCACTACTAGGGAATACGTTTCCTCATATACAACTTATGAGATTTGGAAAAAACCATTATGTTACAAGGTGTGCCTCACAACACAAAATCTTGTTCTTTAAGTTTCTTTTAATTGAAGACACCCATTTATAACCTACTGGTTTGACGTCTATGTGTGTTTCGAATTGCACTTTCGAAAACGTTTATTTTATCGAGTGAACTTAATTTGACCTTTAAGTTATCTAGCCATTTTGGCTATTTCTGTGTATACACTCTTACAGAGTTTTATGTAAATAATCTTTTTCATGGATTACATTTATTGCTATAGCATTTGCAAACATATCATTTTACACGTGTTTGATTCTAGTTCTGTAATGTACTATTATGTACATAGTTTCATTGAGATCTCATATTTGTTTGGTACCGAAGTTTTTTTCTAGAACTCCATTATCCTCTTCAAGGATTTCATTATCTCTTATGTGATTTTATTAATAACCTATTCTAAGGGTTATATTATCAACAATTTCTAGGTGTTTGTATTCAACCACTTCTCGGGTTTTGTATGTGTCACACCCCGATTTCCACGTGTCTCACCGGTGGGCCTGGTGGGGGATTACGTGACGTAGTTGGCAACAATATAGTCAAACCACACAATATATATGAATGCACAACGGAAGCATAAAGATAATTATATTTCAACCATTGTTTGTAATATCAAATGTATTACGAATAGTCGAAAAGTATCCACAGGGGATCAAATAAAAATATATGTTTTGTTCAACAGACGAAGGCATCTTAAGCTTGCGAGACTCTTTATGATGCTAAGGAGAATATAGCCAGCCAATTTCATTTAGTACCTGCATTTAATCTTTTTGGGAAAATACGTCAGTTTACACTGGTAAATACATTCAACCGACACTTTTGAAAATGTTTATTAAAATTGATTTGAATGCACAAGGCACAAACTCTTTTATAACTTGGGAGAATTATTTAAATATATAATCTTGTGAACGAATTACATGTTCCTTATGCGTTCAGTAGCCCGGATCAAGTCCGGGTTAAAGATCAATAGACACACCACAGCGACTATTTATGCACTGACGAGTGTACGCCTACACTCCGCGCTTAGGTCGTGGCCATTTCGTAAAATGATGCCAGGGATATCCGGGACATGGTCATTAACCCCCCAAAGGCTTTTAAGTAACAAGACTGTTTAAACGAGCCGATCAAATTTATTCAATTACCCACTAACTGTGGAGAATTTGATGCCCGATCAAGCGGTATACTATATACCGTAACCCAAGCCCGTATAACGGAAAATAAGTTAAAAGTATTTACCTTTGCAAGTATAAATCCTTAATCGAAAAATTGCAGATAGCTTTTACTGGTCTCCTATTCTGGAACGAGGTTTAAAATAACCTATTAGAATCCTAACGGGTCTTTAATTTAGCCGTAGCTTAGACCGGTCAGTTTCAAAGGATAGTTACGGTTTAATCGCGTGAAAGGCGAAAACCGTGAATGGAATGTGATTTGGACCCAACAAGTTTGAAGACTTGTTTTATATGGGTATAATAACCACACTCTGGATTTTGGGGTCAAAACAATATGGTTTGACCCGTTTCGGCTAGTTTATGTAAACTAGTTACATAAGCCGAACCGTGCGCGCAAAAGGCGTAACGGGTAACCGTAAGAGTCCTACACTGGTTTCCTAAGTCAATATGCTTTAAAGAGGTTGTGGTATCAGTAGGATACCTTCCATAATGCCCGTAACGAGTTTAAATCATTTTATGCCCCGTAGGGGTATTTCGGTCTTTTTAAAGATTATAAAAGAGGTTTCTGAGTTCTACAGGAAATCTGAGTTTCCCGAACAGTTTATAAAGTCTAAAATACTTTATTTATTATTTAAAATCAGTAGCAACTGGAATCGGGTCAAAAGACCTTGTAGAACTCAAGTTATGGCCGAAAAGGGTATATTCGGTATTTACCGAACCGTTGCCATAACCGCAGGTTATGAGCAGGTTAAAAATAATTAAAAATCTTTAAAAATCCCAAAATATTATTTTACATCAGTGTGTAAAAGGTTTGGTGTCGAAATCTGGGTTTAGATAGGCGTTATGCTAATTGCGCTATTTAATAAGTATCGTATAA
>NW_023395750.1:0-7968 GCF_002127325.2 Helianthus annuus | reverse complement strand
GGCCTTTCGGTTTTGAAGGGGTAACTTTGCGGTTTGGCCCTCGGTTATTTACCGATAGGGGCCTCGTGTTAATTACCCGCATTATTAAGTCCCCGGTTTATTTATTAATTATATTGGAAAGCCTTAACTTTCACTATTGACGCTTTTAACCCTTCTTCTACGAACTCGATCGTAACTTTCTCGTTTCATATCGAAACTTCGCGAAATTCATATATATTATTTTAGTGAGGGTATAATACCGTTACAAAGTCTTGGGAACGTCAAAGGGTCACTCAGAGGTATTATTAAACATGTTGACACAGTTAACCCCTGTAGTTTGTAATCTCTCACTTTCTTTCGCGTTTTGTTTTTTGTACGATCTATAATTTATTCGTTTGAAGGTTTAAACATTATTTAGGGATACTATACAGTATATTTACCCTTGTTGACATTTATAACCCTCGAATTTATATACTTTCAAGGTTTGTCAAAAATAGTCCTTTATTTATTATAGATGCCACGTGTAAACAATTGACACGTGTTAACACATCATTGGACACAAAAATTCGAGGTGTTACACCATAACCATTGGTTATATTGGTTAGCGGTTATTAGTGGTTCGGTTATGTCGGTTATGGTTCGGTTATTGGTTATGGTGGTTAATTTGCTTACCCCTACCAGCAGCTAGCCGCTCGTGGACGAGCGTTCAACCTTAATGCTAATCAGGCTCGTAATGACAATGACGTCGTTAATGGTACGTTTCTCGTGAATAACCTTTACGCTTCGATTCTATTTGATACTGGTGTTGATAGATGTCACGGCCCCCGACCCGGTTTACCCAGTTCGAACTCCGCGGGACAGAAACCCATGGTATTGGTATTTAATTTGGCAGAGGAAATTTTAACAGGATCATTTAAACTGAGAATACTCGATTATTTTATTTCAAATTTCGGGATAAACCCCGTAATTTATAATAATGGAATTCCACTGGGAAACCCCTTGGTTACAAAAACATGTTTATTTATTTACTGAGCCACTTTATCTAACCTGGTTGTGCTACATCGCACTTTTCCTTGTTCACAGTAAATCACCTGAAACATGTTTAAAAAGATTTTATCAGCGGGGAAATACGGGCGAGTCATTCATTTTGCACAAAACGACACATTGTTATAAATTACAGTATTAAGGGTGTTTACAATGTTTATATCAACCAATTACCCAACGGTATTTGTCACTCGACCGTATCTGTGACTATGGTCATATCACCCATTGGCTAACCCGTTGTCTAATGGTGACGGTGATGGTTATCAAGTAATGTATACAAAACCCACATACCGGTTGTAATTGAAGATTACAAAGACTTAATCCCTGTAATTATAACCTTGAAAATAAATAGAGTTTTAGAAACAATTTGGTAAAAAGAGAATGACTCACATTGCAAGTTTAACTGGACAGAGTTTTGTCTACTGATTTAGCCTGGTAACCTAGTTAAATAATGCAAACAAAACTAGGTTAGTAACTTAATACAACATTTACGATAAATTCACGAAATCAAAACCCTCACGACGAATGAAAAAGTATAGCCCGAATTCAGGCAGCACTTAAACATCCATCGGATCGGTTTCAATCGATCGGACATTGTATCGTAGCAGTGATCGAGTTATTACCCTGTAATCGTAGCAGCGTTTCGACTCTTTGATACACTAACTTGAGCAGGTTATCACGTTTTTGGAGTAAATTTTCGAACACAGAAGAAAGGCCATGCAACGTCTAATTTATAGCTGAAATTTGAGTTTGTCGCGGCCCGCGTAAACTAGAAGGGAATCCTACGCGGCCCACGAGGGCCACTCTAGCTATGGCTAGGGCTGTCGTTTCACGGTGTAGGTCTACCACGTGCCTGACACGTGGCCTAAAGCTTATCCGGAGAATTGCAAGGCTGTCGCGCCCCACGTAAGCCTTGCTTAACTATTACGCGGCCCGCGACAGATTAATAAATTTGGATTTTCTTGATTTTTCATATTTAGGGTTTTAGGGGTCCGGGTTTTCACTAAAATTATTACTTAGTATGTAACAACTCTCACTAAAAATTATTACTTAGTATGTTAATTATCTAATAAGGAAACCCTAATTGAGAAACCCAAGTAATTCTGCATAAACCCTAAAATTTTCAGAACAATCAGAATCAGGATCAGGGCCCCTAAAACTTAGGGGGGAGGGGGGGTAAACCCTAGCTGACGATTATCTTCATAACTTGCTGTAGAAAATGAATTCAGTCGAACAATCAACTCAGCTAAGCTACCCATGAACGTGGCCACCCTATGCTAGAATTAGACCCGTCGCGCCACGCGACAGGATCAGGTGTCCCTGTCGCGACACGCGGGGGAGACCATTTTCCAGCTATAAATAGAGGGGGTTGGCACTTGAATGTTGGTGTTAGTTCGACGTTCAATTTCTATTTCTACACTGAGATATATGTAGATTACTACAAACACACACAAATCACTAAACGCTGCTGCGATAAACAGGGTAATAACTCGATCGCTATTACAATTCAACGTCCGATCGATTGAAACTATCCAATGAATGTTTAAGTGCTGCTCAAATTGGGTTTATACTTTGTCATTCGTCGTTAATTCGATGGATGTTTAAGTATCAGACTTTGTCATTTGTTGTGAGGGTTTAATCTCGTGAATTGTCGTAAATGTTGTATTAGTTACTAACCTAGTTTCGTGTGCATTGTTATTTAAATTAGGTTAAACAGGCTAATCAGTAGATTAAACTCCGCCCGCATAAATCTGCAATGTGAGTCATTCTCTTTTTACCAAACTTGCTTTCAAAATCATGTTTGTTTTCAAGGTTATAATAACAGGGATTAAGTCTTTGTAGTCTTCATTACAGCCGGTATGTGGGGTTTTGTATACATTACTTGTTAATCCATCACCATTGGACAACGAGATAGCCAAGGGGTGATATGACCATAGTCATAGACGCCATTGGACAACGAGATAGCCAATGGGTGGTCGAGTGACAAATACCGTGGGTATATGGTTAACATGTAGAAACATTGTAATCGCTCGTAATACTGTAAATTATAACACTGCATCGTTTTAAACAAAAAGAATGATTCACTCAGTATTTCCCCGCTGACAAAACCTTTTTCAAACATGTTTCATGTGATCTGTTGTAATCCAGGAAAAGTGCCATGAAGCACTACAAGCTTAAAGGAGTGGCTCAATATAAATAAATAAAGAAACATGTTTTGTAAAATAAAAGATTTCCCAGTGAAATCACTGTATTGTAAATTACGGGGTTTTATCCCTAAATTATGTAAATAAAGTAAACGAGCATTTTTAGTATTAAAAGATCCTGTATTAAAGACTTCCGTTGTCGCCTAAATTAAATACCACGGGGTTCCTGTCTCGCGGCTCTTGACCGGGTCAAACTGGGGCTAGGGCTGTGACAGGAAAAGGTGTTATCAGAGCCACTAGTTTAAGCAAATTAAGTATTCAGCAAAATACTTTATTCTACTGATTGCCATTCTGTGATTATGTGTTTTATTAACTGACTATCTGTTAGTTACAGTATGGGTAAACAAAGACTTTCGGCTATCTATCATAAATTAGATACTTCACTTAATGAAAAAGGAACTTCCTCAAAATACCCAGCAAATATGGATGAAGGAATATTTGTCCGTAAAGCACAGTTTGAAAAGCCATTATCTCCCAGTAAAAGAAGTTTGATTATTAGGAAAAGTCAGGAGAAAAGAAAGAAATCCAAACCAAAGAAAGTGAGGTTTAATCTGGAAACCCAGGAAATAGGCAATAATCCCCCTTGGGAAGACAAATTAGATGAAAAATGGGCAGATCTTTATATGTTAGCAACGGTATTAGTAAATACCAACCTTTAAAACTATCAGGACCCTGAATCAGTATTAGCACCTATATTACCTACAAGCCAAAAGCTCTAAAGAAAAGTATCCCGTAAATAAATAAAATTCGATAAACCCTAGTGTGTTTCAAATTTCAGTTGTCCTTTGTAGTAAACTGATCATCGGGTATGCAATAATACTTAAATGTTTATTTGTGAAATTTTGTTATGAAACTTTAATTTAGCATTTTTGTGCATTTTTGCATATATGCTAAACAGCATGAATGAGTTATCTGAAGCCCTTCAGAATCTCAATCTCTATCATGTACCAATAGAAGTATCCAACGACTTCACTGGTTACATTACTGATTTGGAGGAACCTATGGAATTTCAAGCTCCACCTCCGGAGAAAGCAAAGCGTAAGAAAAGAAGAAGATATGTAGGATGGAGGAAAGTGCGCAGGAGGAAACCAGCAACTAGGAAAATTCCCAAAATAGAAAATCCTATGGATAAAGGAAAAGGGATCGAGATCGGAGAGAGTTCTAGGCCAGCAGGGATAGAAATCGGGGAAAGTTCTAAGCAAACTGAAGAATTTACATTTCAGGAAGAATTAGATCATCTACTGGCAAGCTGTGATGTCATTAGACCTATCACCAACAAACTCTACCCTTATCCCGCTGAAACCCAACTTCCAATGAATTTGGAACCAGCTATTCCAGACCCTCTAATCCACACCCAACCTTTAGGAGAAATGGATGAGTGGTGGACTAACGACTGGGAATTTCAAAACCTTCTTAATAACCCTTATGACTTTTTACCTCAGTTCGACCCAGAACCTATACCGAACCCGCCAATGTGTAACGAAAACTTAGCCGAACTCCGCCATTTTGGCGAAGAATTGATAGGTACAGGGAATAGGATCCGGGAAATGGGAGAACAAATCTCCTGGAAATACGACGAGAGGGAACGTCGCTACTAAAATGCCAGCAGGCAAAGGAATAGTGGGGTTAGGAGGCTATGTTTGTATAATAACAGTAGTAACAAAAATATAACTCTGTAAAATAGCTTAGAAATAAAACGTTGTAAGATAAACAGTGTGTATGGATGCTTATAAAGTGGAAATCGAGAAATTGACAATTTTGGCTATATATGTGTGTTGTAAAAGTTTATGTGATTATGTGTAATTGATTTGTATATTTGATTATTGATTATTTGACACTAATAATTTATACCTATAATAATTACCAGATGGAAAACGCTGGTAATGAACCAGTTAATGAAGTGAATCAATCTGAGCAAAATCAGGAAAATCAATTTATGACTAGGCAAGATATCGAGAATATTGTTGCTCAAAGGATAGCCAAGGCTATTCCAGCAATTCTGGCTGCTGCCCAGAAGCCTGCTGAACCTCAACAAATCATTCCTAGTAAATGTACTCAGGAAGATAATTTCAGTAATAGTGTAAACGGAGGCGGCAATCATGATAATCACAACAATGATCCACGACAGGCCCCACTTCTTAAGAAAATGAAAGCTGCAACGCCTGGTTGCACTTACAAATCTTGCTTGTAAACTAGCTGAATTTGCAGGCAATGAAGGGGCGACTGCGACACTGCGTTGGTTAGAGAAAACTGAAGCAGTACTTATGATAAGTAAATGTACTGAAGAAGACAAAGTTATGTATGTCTCGCATCTTTTTAAAGAAGGGGCGCTAGAATGGTGGAATACGGTACTTCAGCCCAAAGGAAGAAATATGGCCTATGCCATGAATTGGGAAGAATTTAAGTAGTTAATGGAAAGAAAATTATGTCCCGAGTATGAAAAGGAACAAATGGCAAATAAGTTCCTGAGCCATCGTATGGTGGGTGTAGACTGTCGAGGATATACTTCGACATTCTTCGAATATGCGAGAGTGGTACCAACCCTGGCTTCGCCAGAAACGGTGCTTATTTCCCGTTATATTTGGGGATTGATTGGCGAAATCCGTAATATCGTTAAAGCTGCGAGACCTCGCACTATAGACGATGCGGTAGAATTAGCTAACACCCTAACTAACGAACTGGTACGTACAAGAGAAGAAAACCGGAAGAAGGATTTGGCTTAGAAAATTACCCAAGGATTTTGTATGGGTAATAATAACAAGTTCAAGAAGAGAGGAATTGGGCAATCCTCCACTCCGCCTTTCTGCAGGAATTACAGAAAGGAACATTTTGGAAAATGCAATGAAACCTGTAACTTTTGCAAAGCTATAGGACATCGTGAGGAAGATTGTAGGAAAAAGACCAGGATCTGCTATAACTGTGGAGAAACCGGGCATTTCAGAACCGAATGTCCCAAACTGGTCAAACCAGCAGACAACAAAACTAAGACAACCGAAGGAACTACTAAAAAGAATGCCAGAGCATTCCAGTTAACTACTCAAGAAGCAGAACTCATTCCCGATGTGATAGCTGGTACGTTCTTAGTTCACGACGTATTTGCAAAAGTATTATTTGACTCTGCTGCAAACCAAAGTTTTATAAATACTTTATTCTGCCAAGCTTTCAATTTACCATTGACCAATCTTAGGCAGATTTTCTTAGGCAGATTTTTACAGTCGAAACGGCAGATGGAAATTCTGTTAACATAGATAAGGTTTTGCAAGAAGGAAAGATAGAACTATTAGGACATAAGTTTTCTGCAAACCTGTTACCTATGAAGTTAGCCGGATTCGATATAGTGTTAGGAATGGATTGGCTAGTAGCCAACCATGCTCGAATCCTTTGTGATAAAAATTCCGTAGAAATTCATACACCTACCGGAGAAGTAATTTTAATCACAGGAGATAAACCTCGAAAGCCACTGAAATTCATTTCAGTAATGAAGTTGGCTAGTTATTAAAGAAAACAAGAAGTAGTGTATATGATTTCAGTAATCGTTAACACAAAAAGTAAGGGACTTAAGGATATACCAATAGTATCAGAATACCCAGATGTCTTTCCAGAAGAATTACCCGGGTTACCACCTGATAGGGAAGTAGAGTTTAGAATTCATCTAATTCCTGGAACTACAACAATAGCCAAAGCACCTTATCGGCTAGCACCCACTGAAATGCTAGAATTGAAAAAGTAGTTAGATGAATTACTAAGCAAAGGATTTATACAACCTAGTTCATCCCCTTGGGGAGCACCAGTGTTGTTTGTGAAAAAGAAAGATGGATCGATGAGAATGTGTATCGATTATAGGGAACTGAATAAGGTTACAATTAAGAATCGATACCCATTACCTAGGATTGATGATCGTTTTGATCAACTCCAGGGAGCTAGGTATTTTTCTAAGATAGACTTACGCTCCGGATATCATCAGTTGAAAGTACAAGAAGAAGACATACCTAAAACTGCTTTCAGAACTAGGTATGGTCATTATGAGTTTACAGTCATGCCCTTCGGACTAACAAATGCTCCTGCAGCATTCATGGACATGATGAATCAGATTTGTAAACCATACTTGGATAAATTTGTAATTGTCTTCATTGACGATATACTTATTTATTCCAAAAGTCAGGAAGAACATTGTGAGCACCTGCATGCACTCTTAACTTTGGTAAGAAAGGAAAAACTTTACGCCAAATTCTCAAAGTGTGAATTCTGGCTGCAAGAAGTGCAATCTTAGGACATATGGTAAATCATGAAGGTATTCATGTAGATCCTTCTAAAATAGAAGCAATTACCAAATGGAAGGTTCCGCAAACGGCTATGGAAATTAGAAGCTTTCTAGGTTTAGCTGGATACTATAGACGATTTATTAAGGATTTTTCTAAGATAGTTGTACCCTTCACTAAACTAACCTATAAAGCAATTAAGTTTGAATGGGGACCTAGACAAGAAGAAGCTTTTAAGATTTTAAAGCAAAGGTTGACAAATGCTCCAATTTTAGCCTTACCAGAAGGAACTGAAGATTTTGAAGTATATTGTGATGCTTCAAAGTTTGGATTAGGATGTGTGCTAATGCAACGCAAAAGGGTAATTGCGTATGCTTCAAGGCAATTGAAGAAGCACGAAGAAAATTATACAACTCATGACTTAGAATTAGGAGCTATAATTTTTGCCCTTAAGATCTGGAGACATCATCTGTATGGAAGTA
>NW_023395749.1:0-7978 GCF_002127325.2 Helianthus annuus | reverse complement strand
ATCCTGATCCTGAAGTCCGCTGAGGATCACTGTCTGCCAAAGAAACAAGGATCACTGGTTAGGATCACGTGTAAGGATCACCTATAATAAAATCCAGCCCTAACAATGACGATGCTGAAGGATATCCTATGCTTGAAGGCGGTGATGCTGGCAAGGATCAGGGAGAGCAAGTGGAGCTGGTGGTGATGGTGCAGCGAAGGTTTGAGCTGCAGGATTGGGCAATGATGGAAATTCTAGACATAGCCGGAGCCCAATTTTTAAATTTGGTAGTGGTTTTTGTGGTTGTTGGTGGTTTGAAACAATTATGGTCTGTAATCTTAACAATAGTTTTTAGGGTTAAGGATCCTGGATCCTTTGAACAATAGGTAGGATTGCAAAAGGTGGAGGGATCCTCTGTTTGGGGGATGAAGCCTTTGTGATCCTGCCGCTTTAATTTCCTGCATGCTAAGACCGCATAGACAATGGACACCCTTTGCCAACCCATGTGGACGGGCCACGTTTTGCTGGTAGAAATGTGGGTTGGCAATTTTGACAACTTTTTGAAAGGGTTAAGATCCTTTTGTTAATAATATAACTTTAACTTTCTGGCTTATCTCGTGTTGTTATCCTTATTTCTTTTTTTTCCATTGTTTTTAGTATATTTGTTAAGTAACAAGAGTTGAAAATATGTTTAATAAATTTAGGATATGATCCTAGATCAAATATCCTGATATTGAAAATTTCAAAGTATTTTTTCAAGGATCATAGGTTTGGTTGTCAAAGTATAAGGGTTGTTAGTAATAATCAAAATAGTCAAGGATCATACCTGAGGATCCAAGTTAGGATCCTAACCTTTAATCAAGATAACCGTAGATAAGATTTTGATGGATAATAAGGATTAAGGATCCTTATGTGTTTAACTTTAAAACCTGAAAAATGAAACATACTTGGGACTAAGCCAATGTAAAGAGAAATTAGTAACTGGGGACATGCCCAAAGGATAACTGGATGATCCCAAAGGATCACTGGGGACAAGCCCAAAGGATAACTGGGGACAAGCCCAAAGGATAACTGGGGACAAGCCCAAAGGATCGTATGTAAACTGGAGTATGGCCCTTTCTGGCGACTATCCAAACTTAGTGACATGAAAATGTCAAAACCTTAGCTAACGTGAAAACGTTAGAAACCTTAGGAACGGATGTATGGTACGTCTACCATTATACGTAGGATCCTTATAGCCAGTACGATGAGGTTGTCAGCCCCGGAAGTGGGTACTGGTCCCAAAGACGTGAACTATACAGGATCATCGTGCGCTGCTGGCGGAAACTGGGGATAATCCCAAGGATAACTGGGGTTGACCCAAGGATCTGTGGTGCTTTTGAAGATCTTTGACGATTTGCTGAAGATACCTGAACTATCATAACTCAAATGGTTTGAGAAGAGGATGAAGGATACATGATCCTTATCCTTAGGTAAAAAGTAAGAAATGCAATAGTTTTAGGATAAGCATTACCAGAGTAAGGATCACTGATATCTCCGGGATCCTTCAAGGATACTTCAATGTAAGGATCACATGCTGAAGGATCATGTTCACATGAAATATTCTTTAAGTGAACAGCATTCCAGGCTCTTGGTAACAAGTTTCCTTCCATGGTTAGCAACTGTATGCCCCCTTTCCTGCTTCAGCTTCAATCAAGTAGGGCCTTCCCATTTTGGTGCTAACTTCCCATCAGCAGGATTGATAGTGTTTTGGAATGCTTTTCTCAACACCATATCTCCGACTTGGAACTTCCTTATCCTAACATTTTTGTTGTAAGCACCAGCCATTCTTTGTTGGTAGCTTGCCATCCTTATCCTAGCTAGATCCCTGATTTCCTCAATAGTATCCAAATCCTGAGCTAGGATTGTAGCATTTCTTCAGGATCACGAGCACTTGTTCTAGCAGTTGGGATCACCATCTCTGTTGGGATCACTGCTTCTGCCCCAAATACTAAAGAGAAAGGTGTTTGACCAGTGGCATTCTTGGGAGTTGTCTATCAGCCCATAGCACATAAGGTAACTCCTCTGCCCATTTTCCTTCTTGGATCCTAGCTTCTTCTTCAGATTGTTGATGATGATCTTGTTGGATGATTCTGCTTGACCATTGGCTTGTGGATGAACTGGTGTTGATGTTATCATCTTATTCCCCAACTGTCACAAAAGTTAGTGGTTCTGCTTCCAATGAATTGGGAACCATTATCACATACAATTTCAGAGGGAATGCCAAATCTAGTTATAATGTTTCTTTTATAAGGATATACTTCTTTTCTCTGACTTGAGCAAGGCTTCAGCTTCTATCCACTTAGAAAAGTAGTCAGTCATGGCAAGCATAAATACTTTTCCACCAGGTGCTTTAGGGAGCTTGCCAACTATATCCATCCCCATCTCATGAATGGCCAAGAGGATGGTATGGGTGTAGCAGTTCAGCTGGTTGATGAAGGATATTGCTGTGTCTTTGACAAGGATCACATTTCCTAGCATATTCTACAGCATCCCTTTTCATGGTTGGCCAGTAGTATCCTGTTCTAAGGATCCTTGAGAAAATGCCACAATCTCCTTCATGGAAGTCTCTCAACACTTCTTTAATTTCAGGATCCTCGATACATCTTAAATATGGTCCTGCAAGAGATCGTTTATATAGCACATTATTTAAGATTGTAAATTGAGATACCTTAATCCTGAAAGCTCTAGGATTTTCTCCCATCGGAATCTCCCCGTTTGCAAGTATCTCATGATTGGTGAGATCCATGATCCTGATAAGATTGAGCTTCTTCACTAGGGATTACTGCAGTATCCTCTTCTATTTCCATGGCCACCTGATTTTCAATAGCAGGAGCCAGGATATGGATGATAGGGATACTTATATCTTCTGGAATTTTAAGGATGATCCTAGGTTGGCCAATGCATCAGCTTCCGTGTTATCCTCCCTTGGTACCTGTGTTAAGCTGAAAGAGAACAAAAGAGAGTGCCAATTCTTTGACTATCTCTAAATATTTGGTTAGTTTTTCACCTTTAACAGCATAGGATCCATTAAAGTGATTGGTGATCAATAATGAGTCTACATATACTTTAAGATATTTCACCCCCATATCCTTAGCAATTTGCAAGCCAGCAATTAAGGCTTCATATTCAGCCTCATTGTTAGTTGCTTGGAACTCACAGGCTATGGAGTGGGGTATTATGTCCCCTGTGGCGATTTTAGTAGTATCCCGAGCCCTGTGCCTTGACATTTGAGGATCCATCAGTGTGTAGTATCCAAGGATCCTTGGTCTCATCCAGCTGCTGGACCTCCAATTCTGCTTCTTTTTGTAGATCACTACTGAAATCAGCCACAAAGTCAGCTAGTGCTTGGATTTAATGGCTTTCTTGGTCATATCTTATATCATGGGCACTAAGCTTTACTGCCCACTTAGCCATTCTTCCTGACATCTCTGGTTTCCTGAGGACATTCTTAATTGGAAAATTAGTTTAACAACAATAGTATGGGTTTCAAAATAATGCCTTAACTTAGTGATGCCATGATTAATGCAAGAATAAGTTTTTCGAGGTGTGAGTACCTGGATTCGGCATCAAGTAAACTCTTACTTACATAGTAGATAGGATATTGTGTACCTTCATGATCCTTAACAAGGACAGCACTTACAGCGGTTGAGGATACCGCCAAATATAAGGATAACACATCTCCTTTTTTCGGTTTGATAATGCTGGTGCTGAGGACATATATTCTTTAAGGGCTTGTAAAGCGATTCTCATGTTTCTCAGTCCATTCAAACTTCTTGTTCTTCCTTAGGATATCGTAAATTCTTTACATTTTTCTGAGGATTTTGATATGAACCTGTTCAGAGCTGCTATCCTGCCTGTTAGTCCTTTGCATCCTTAGCATTGGCAGGGGACTTGATGTTTACTAGTGCTTTAATTTGTCCGGACTTGCTCAATGCCCCTCTGAGTTACCATATATCCTAAGAATTTACCTGCCTTAACACCAAAGTGGCATTTTGAAGGATTAAGCTTCATGTTATAATTATCAAGGATATCAATGCTTCTTCCAAATCCCTTAGGTGATCCTCAGCTTTCTTTGATTTGACTACCATATCATCTATGTATACTTCCATAGTTTTTCCAATTTGATCTTTGAACATCATATTCACCAGCCTTTGATATGTTGCACCTGCATTTCTTATCCAAAAGGCATGGCAATATAACAATATACAAACCGTTGGGGTCATAAAGGCTGTATCCTCTTGGTCAGATGGTTCCATCTGAATTTGTTGGAATCCAGATGATGCATCCATAAAGGTTAACAGTTCATGCCCGCCGTTGCATCCACCATGGAGTCAATGTGGGGTAATGGGAAAGGATCCTTGGGACATGCCTTATTCAGATCAGTGAAATCGACACATACCCTCCACTTTCCATTTTTCTTTTGGACAACAACCACATTGGCTAGCCATTTTGGATATTTTACCTCTCTGATCATACCTGCTCGAAGTAGTCTCTCTACTTCTTTTGGATAATGGCATTCCTTTCGGTGCAAACTTCCTCCTTTTTTGATGGATTGGTTTGATAGACCTGTCAATGCCAAGTTTATGAGTACGATATCCTTAGATATACCTGTCATATCTTATCGTGCTTCCATGCAAAGGTAGATTTCTTCTTTTGAGGAAGGATATCATATCTTCTTTCATCTTGCCAAGGATCCCTGATCCGATATAGATTTTTGATTCAGGATCACTAGGATCCAAGAGGATTTCGTCCACATCTTGTTCCCTTGCCTCCAAGACATTTCGGAGGATACTGTAATTGCTATTGCTCTCCTTGGCTTCGAGGTTGGCTTCATGGATGAGGTATAACAATCCTTAGCCTCCTGCTGATCACTGTCGATCTTGATATTATCCCCCATGGGCTAGGGAGCTTCACACATTGATGGAGGTGATGGACTGCTTTCATTCATGTATCCAAGGCCTGCCAAGGATATACATTGCAACAAGATAAACAGTCAATAACACAAAATTTCTGATAATTATGTAATCCTTCCACGTAGATTGGGAGTTTGATGTCCCCAGAGTTTTCTTCGTTTCTCCACTGAACCTACAAGCACGAGGATCTTGGTGTGATGTCTGATTCTGGGATTCCCATTTCTTCAGAACATCAAGCTGGATAATGTTCACTGAGCTCCTCCATCGATAAGGATCCTGCGGACAAAATGGTTAGAGATAAAGAGAGTGAATAACTAAACTATCGTGGTGAGGATCCTGAATGTTAATGCGATCATCCTCATCAAATGTTATCATCTTCCTTCTGAGACACTTGATGTTCTAATAGGCTTTCTCCATTATCCATTTTTGATTCTTTGCATGTCTTTTGGCCGCTGAGAAGGATGTACCAGACAGATGTGTGATCCTCCGGAATAAAGTTGATCACTTGTGCATTTGCCGGAGGTGCTGGAGCCTTTTCAGGGATCCTTTCAGGATCCTGAGGTCCTTTGCTTTTTTTTCCCAACAATTCTTTTAGTGCCCCTTGCTTAAGATATCCAATTTCTTTTCTTAAAGCTATGCAATTCTTCAGTTAGATGCCCGAAATCCTCATGGTAGGCACACACACATTTTGACTTGTCTTTAGTCCGGATGGTTTATCATTCTTCCTGGGCCACCTAGCTTTTTCTCCTAGATTCTGCATTGCAAGGATTAGTTCATGATTATCAACGGAAAAACAATATTCTGAGATTGGAGGATAATCTTCATCGTCCTCTTCTTGGTCAACAGCATGCACATTCTGGTTGTCATTTCTATGGTAGGACTTGAACTTATTGCTCTTGAAGGAGGATCCTTGCTTTTCCTGTTTTGAGGCCTACTTGTCTCTCCTGGATCCTCTTGTCATCCTCTAGCCGGATGAACCTGAGTGCCGAGTTCTTACTTTCATCTAGGTTCCTGCATGGTGTCATAACAAGATCATCATAGAAAACAATGAATCCTTAAGCAGTCCCATTTTGAAGGCTTCAACAGCCGTAGCCATATCCAAGTTGGGAATGTCCAAGGATTCTTTACTGAATTTAGTTATATATAATCCCTTAATGATTCATTATGACTTTGAGTTACCCATATAAATCACTAGTTAATTTTTTCAAATTTTTCTACTACAAGAGAATTGGTTATTGAATAAATTAACTAAATTAGCAAATGAAGTAATAGAGTAAGGGGGAAGACTTAGCAGCCATTTAAAGCAGCTTGATTGCAGTAAGAGTGGATATCCAAATCCTTTACATAGGCATGCTTCTTCAAACTTTTGGGATAGGATGATTCTCCATCCTCTCCTGTACTTGTGCTACGCGTGTTCCTGCTGGATCCATTGTGCCATCATACAGCTTCATCAGTAGGGATATGGAACCTTTTGGGTACCTCTGCATCACAAATTGGTGGTGCAAAGCGAGATACCTTATGGCTTCCATCTGCAATCTCTGGGATAGGCTTGACTACCCCTGGAACACTTGAGTCATATCTTTTAGCTTCTGCAACTCCCTGGCCATAGCATGATTGATACCTGTATCCTGCATGAATCCCATGGTTAGTGGTAAGGTAATTATTTAAAGTGTTTACCTCCCATTGAGTTCAAGTTCGCGAATCCATATATGCTGGGTTATTCGGGATAACGGAGGGACCAGTGGAAGCAATGGTCTGCATTGGAATGAAGTCCCCTTGATGGACATCTAGACTTCTGGTTTGCAAACTTTTTAGGGATCCTGGCATCTGGAGGATCCTGGTATCTGGGATGATCCTGGAACAAAGTAGGATCCTTGACCCTGGGATGATCCTGGAAACAAAAGTAGGATCCTTGAAATTGCTGTGCTGCGGATAGGCTATGAATTCATGAAGGATCCCATATGCTGGGGATAGGATCCTGCGGACTGAAAGTGTGGGCCTGATGCCTGAGTCATTGCTGTGTGATCCCGAGGTGCAATCCGATTCTCCATAATTTGCATGTCTGGAATTCCCGATGGCTGAGAAGTGATCATTGTGGAGTTTACAAAGCTCAAGGATTTGGCATTATGTCGGGAATGATCCTTGCCGTTTTCTTTTGTCTTTTGAGATCTTCCAATTTCGAGGATCCTATCATTAGTTCATCCTGCCGCTGTATGCGATCCTTCATCTGAGTCAATGTAATACAGTCACTAGTACTGGGAGTATAAGAATTCATAGCAGAGGAAGATGGAGGTTTAGAGTTAGTAGGAGTTGGTCTCTTCAGCATTCTTCTGGGATCCTGCCGGTGGAGGAGGCAGCGTGTTCTGAGGACGAGGTGACTGCAGAATTGCCGTGGACATGTTTTTAATGATGAAGCCATGTAATTCTTTGAAAATGATTTCGAACAAAAGGTTTTCTTATGAATTGAAGCACCAATTGCCACGGTGGGCGCCAAACTGTTTTGGTCAAAAATCACACTAAGGATAATGCAACCAAACTTTATGTACCGGGGTATGATGCTTGGTTTATTGAAAAAGTAAAGGATCACTTCAGTATAAATATGCAAAGACACAATGATTTATACGAGGAAAAGCCCTTGATCAATGTATGATCTCCGGCATAAAAAACCTCGGGTGATGGCAACTACGATCACCAAACTTGCAATATAAGAAAAATAGTTACAACTTCGGATGATAATGAGCTGAGTACAAGGATCACTATAGTTTGAGTGTCTAAGCGTGTAAGAATTGTGTTGTGTGTTTTCCGATTGGGGAAGAGTGTATATATACAAGTGTAGGTGACCTATTTTAGGTAAAGGACTAATAATCAGCTCATTACCCCTTTGGAAACAAAAGTAAATCTAGCCTAAATTATCGCCCTTAAATCATGCCAAGTTTCCATATCCTTCACAACGTCCATCTCCGACTAAGCACATGCTATAGTTGTAAAGACGCGTCCTGTGATTGTGATGCTTAAGAGCGGATCCTGCTAGATGTCCTGCAAAA
>NW_023395748.1:0-8081 GCF_002127325.2 Helianthus annuus | reverse complement strand
TCATGGGTGGTGTAATTCTTTTCATGCACCTTTAATTGCCTTGAAGCATAGGCAATCACCTTGCCCTTTGCATAAGCACACACCCCATGCCCGTGTGTGATGCATCGCAGTAAACTACGAATTCATCTGTACCCTCAGGTAAGGTCAACACAGGTGCGTTGCTTAGCTTCTGCTTCAGTATTTCAAAGGACTCTTGCTGCTTTGGGCCCCAAATGTACTTTTCTTTCTTCTTGGTCAAGGAAGTCAAGGCGCAGCAATCCTCGAAAAATTTTCAATAAATCTCCGGTAGTATCCTGCTAACCCAGGAAGCTACGGATTTCGGTAGGCGTCTTTGGCTCTTGCCAGTTCATGACTGCCTCTACCTTAGCGGGATCCACTTGGATACCACGCTCACTCACAACGTGTCCTAAAAATTGAACCTCTCGTAGCCAGAATTCACATTTCGAGAATTTGGCGTAGAGTTTCTCACGCTGTAGTAATTCGAGAATGCAACGGAGGTGCTTCTCGTGGTCACTTGATTCTTGGAATAGATAAGGATATCGTCGATGAAGACTATGACGAATTTGTCCAAGTATGGCTTGCAAACGCGATTCATGAGATCCATGAACGCAGCCGGTGCATTTGTGAGCCCAAAAGGCATCACTAGGAACTCGTAATGACCATAGCGAGTCCTAAATGCAGTCTTGTGTACATCTTCATCTCTGACCCTTAGTTGATGATAACCCGACCTAAGTCGATCTTGGAGAAGTAGCTGCTCCTTGCAGCTGATCGACAAATCATCGATCCTTGGTAAAGGATATCTATTCTTTATGGTAACTTTATTCAGCTCTCTATAGTCGATGCACAACCGCATCGATCCGTCCTTCTTCTTTACAAATAGGACAGGAGCTCCCCAGGGAGATGAACTAGGTCTGATAAAACCTTTCGCCAGCAGTTCATCCAACTGGGTCCTCAGTTCTTTCATTTCCGTTGGCGCTAATCTGTAAGGTGCTCTTGCTATCGGAGCTGCTCCAGGAATGATGTCAATTCTGAACTCCACTTGTCTATCTGGTGGCAAACCAGGTAGTTCTTCAGGAAAAACCTCGGGGTATTCAGAAATGACAGGAAGATCCTCGATCTTCGGCTTTGGTTCTTCAATTATCACCTGAGCCATGTAAATTACACAGCCTCTGTTCAAACACCTTGAAGCTTTCAGCATAGATACGTCTTCGGGCAATCCGTAATGCGTATCCCTCGAATGGTAAGAGATTCACCACTCGGAGTTTTAAACTATTTGCCTTTTGCCGCAAATGATTTGGGCCTGATTACGGATAACCAGTCCATGCCTAGCACGATGTCAAAACCCGCAAGTTTGAAAGGAAGTAGAGATAAAGGAAAAGAATGGTTCCTAATGGACATTTCACATCCTTCTAGAACAGTAGAGACGGTTTCTATCGTGCCGTCTGCTAACTCTACTTCGTATTTCACGTCAAGGGTTTTGATTGGCATATTTAGTAGTTGGCAAAATTTCTGGTCTACAAAGGATTTATCAGCGCCAGAATCGAACAGTACTCTTGCAAATATATTATTTACGAGAAAAGTACCTGTAAGCACATTGTCGTCCTTAACCGCTTCCTTTGCATCCAAGCGAAAAACTCTCGCATTCGACTTCTTCGTCTCTTCCGCCTTCTTGGCATACTTCGGGCAATTACTCTTTATGTGCCCCTTTTCGTTACAATTAAAGCAGGTTGCATCCTTTATCTTTTTGCACTCCACTGTCTTATGATCCTTGGACTTGCATAGCCCACAGGGAGTCTTTGTTGCGACTGTGAACCAGACGCAAACCTACACTTCCCGGAGTGAGGTTTCTTGCAGACCTTGCAGTGAGGTCTTCCATCAGCTTGCCCTCTCTCTTTGCCTCCGACCCTCTCTTGCCTTCCCGTTTCCAGGTGCTTTTTCCCAGACTTTCGTGAGGTATATCCTCACGTTTCGCTTTTCAGCCTCTTGCTCCTTTGTGCCCTCAGACGGACAGCATCAAGTGTAAGAGACAAGGAGAGGTCAGTAACTGACCTGAAGGTCGTCGCTAGAGGCCTTTACGCTGCCTTGATGCCGGCTCTAAGCCCCAATGAAATGGCAATCTTCTAGGTTCTGGTGTCAAGATATTGGCACCAGGCGTGACATAGTGTTAAAACTTGTCAGATATGCTTGACAATCCAGGTTTGTCATCACTAGTGAGACAAAATCTGCCTCAATCTTTCAACCTCGTGCTGAGGGCAGTAGTTTTCTTTTATGAGGGTAATAAACTCCCCCATGAATTTTGTACAAGGCAGACTTACCTGAAGCTGCACCAGAGCTCTCCACACGCCAGGGCCTCGCCTTGAATGACTGGGACACACTTAACCACGTCCCTCTCAGCGCACCCGCTGATGTCCATATCGTGTCCATCTCGTCTAGCCAGGTGATACAGTCAACGCACCTTTCTCCCCTGTATTCACGGGGCTTACATGATACAAAGTATTTGTAGGTGCAACCCTTAGCACTTGACGCATCAGTATATTCTCTATCGCGATGAACGCTGTGCTCAGTGACGAGTGCTTTGTCGTCCTCTTTCTTGGTTGTCAGAGGTGGTTTGAGTGTGTCTTTGGTTTAGAGGGTGGTTTTGACACAGTTTGCCTTAGACTGCAGTATGTGACGATCAATAGCTGCCTGAACAGCATTGTCAATCAGAGCCTTCAGTTGTGGCGCTGTCAAATGCACTGACGCATTGTCATAGTCATCTTCATTTGTGTGGCTGTTCTCTCCATTGGGATCCGCATTGTAACTTGAATCTGTTACAGAAATAACAATTTTAATTTAGGAGATTATGTGATTGTCTTTTATGAAATTTGTCAACCATGTAAGACCATATTTGGTTAACTTATTATTTCATTATATATTAGGATCTGAATATATCTCTATTTCAGCTATATAGATAGTATTGGCGGCATAAGCCTAATCATGATGATGTTTTATAAGGTTAGCCGAGATTTAGAGAATCAAAGGCATAGAGATTTGAACCGTAGTTTTCATCTCCTTCTGACAGAGAGTCATAGACTACCACTGCCTTTTGTCTTTATAAGACAATTATTATGGCCCATAGGCACTACACCTCTAATGGATGTCTTAATATGGTTGGCCGTAGGCACTACATCACTAAATGGATGTTTTATATTTGGCCCGTAGGCACTACATCACTAATGGATGTTTAATAATACTGGCACGTAGGCACTACATCACTAATGGATGTTTTAATAATTCTGGCCCGTAGGCACTGCATCACTAATGGATGTTTTAATAATTCTGGCCCGTAGGCACTGCATCACTAATGGATGTTTTTAATAATTCTGGCCCGTAGGCACTGCATCACTAATGGATGTTTTAATAATTCTGGCCCGTAGGCACTGCATCACTAATGGATGTTTTAATAAATACTGGCCCGTAGGCATTGCATCACTAATGGATGTCTTTATAATACTGGCCCGTAGGCATTGCATCACTAATGGATGTCTTTATAATATTGATCACCTTCATTGGTGATTTAACCCACGATTTATATATCATTTAGTTGGTTTTAAAATCCTTAAAGGATTATTGTATAAGAATGACGTGCCGTGATTTTAACGAATCACATCTGCCAGAATTGTTAACATGCCGTACAGAGGTTAACAGGGGAATCAGAATCTTTTCAATTAGGTCGTACCATCTTGACTAGATCTTAAAAGACCCAAGCTAGGTTTCACCTTTTAAGATTCTTTATTTAGGCAGATCAATGTAAAAGGAATGGTTTTGATTTATTTTATATATATTAAAACAAAGCTCATAACATACATTCCAAAATCTCAAATACAATTACATATTGCCCTAAACGGGTCTTTCAAATAATACTTACCTCCAGAAGAGGTTTTAAAATAAGTGACAAGTCCACGCAGGGACAATACAGATAGGTGGTCCATGCAAGGACTAAAGATAAGTCACGTAGGGACTGAAATACGATAAGTTGTCCACACAGGGACTTAATTTAAAGTAGAAATTACATTCGTACAACTATTAAGGGCTAATGGTCACGTTTCTTCTTTTTTGCCCTTTAGTAAGGTTCGCCAAGCCCTTTGAGAAATCCTCGGTGGCCTTCTTTTCTCTTCTTCGAATTCTCTCTCCACACGATTCTAGTCGATGGAGTATTTCTTCCTGCGTTCAGGAGGAGAGAAACGTGGTTGTTGCGCTTTGATGCGGAACTGGGGTCTGGGAGGTATTGGATACCCATGAGCCTGAGTAATCCGGTGGTCCCATGTTCCATGTGCCTCCGTCAGGGTAGCGCGCATTATATCTAGCCGACACCACATAATGGGTTCGCGCTCATAGCCGTAGTTGTATTGTGCTTGTGACGGTTCGAACGGGTTTGTAAGCCGTCGGACCCGTATAAGCAGGTATGGGTTGGTCATACCCAAATGGTGGCGAATTTCGTGCAGCTGGTGCGGAGTTTCGCCTCCTGTATTGGACTTGAAGGTCCTTCTTCTTGTAGCGGCGGATAGTGGCTACTACTAGAATGTCGAGGAGTGCCTGAAGTGGATACCCCCTCCTCCTCCCTCGTGTAGACATACGAGCATTTGTCCTCCTACGCCTCGGCGGATCAGGTATTACTGGTTGTGCCGGTGGCGGAGGTGGTGGCGTAACTGCCTCAAAGCGTGAATCCTCAGAGGATCCTGTGGATGTCTCGGTTGTTGAGATGTTTGTCGAGATGGCGTGTAGTACCATTCATGTCGGTCAACATCGCTTGGAAACTGTCAGGTCCTTGGTAGGGCGTTCCATGGAAGGATGACCCATCAGAAAACTTCTATCGGATGCGTGGGCGTACCACGAGCTGGTTCAGTTGGATCCTCATCCTCCCCATGGGATCTTCGAAAAGTGGTCTGTTGGCCCTAGTGGAACAAAACCTGAAGGTTCCTGTATGTAGTCAGCCGATTAAACTGACCTATGTAGTATGGAGTAGGGTCGTCGTAATTCCGGTGGCGAAACCGAACGTTGTAGAGGTATGAAGGAAGGTTGTGGTTGTTGGGATCATTTTCTGAATCTGGCCCAAAGGAGTGCCGGTAGGATGGCGTCGAGCTGTGCGAAGTGGAATGTCTCGCGGGTTCGTAAAGATCTCTTCGTCGTTGTGGCTCTTCGCTCCGTGTCATCGAAGGATGTTTTGTACCAGATGGTCCAGCTTCGGTATCGTGGATGTGTCACGATTTTCTCCTCGGCCTCTTCTTCCCCTTCCTCTTCTCGGAAGATAACAAGTGGCATTTTCCTGCTCCAAAACTTATTAAAAATCAAATCGAAAATAAAGACAAAAAGGAGTAATAATCCGAATTTGTCCTAAGTTATTGTCTAGACTCAAGTATGTGCAATTGTGTCACTGAGATTAAACACAATAGGATAGTGTTTAATTCACTCAATGTTGGCTCTGATACCAACCTGTCACACCCCTATTTCCACGTGTCTCACCGGTGGGCCCGGTGGGGATTACCGTGACGATGTTGGCAACAATATAGTAAACCACACAATTATATAATGCACAGCGGAAGCATAAGATAATATATAAATTTCAACCTCTGATCGTAATATCAAAATGTATTACAGGGGTTGGATATATCCACAGTGGATCGTAAATAGATATAAAGTATTGTTCCATCAGATACTGCAATCAAGCTTGCGAGACTTATCCCGACGCTAGGGAGCTAAATACCAGCCAATTACGTTTAGGTACCTGCACTTAATCTTTTTTGGGGGAAAATACGTCAGTTTACACTGGTAAATACATTCAACTGACACATTTGAAAATGTTTATTAAAAATTGATTTGAATGCACAAGGCACAAACTCTTTTTATAACTTGGGAAAATTCATAATGATCTTGTGAACGTTTTACATGTTCTTTTATGCGTTCAGTAGCCCGGGTCGTGCCGGGTTAAAGATTTATAGACACACCAGGTTTGCGTAAAACCGTAGTATAAAAACCAACGGCTACGTCTTTTAATTTTAATGTCGACACTTTATACCGGGTGTACGCCTACACCGGGATGTCGATGGTCGTGGCCATTTCGTAAAATGATGCCAAGGATATCCGGGACAACGGTCATTAAACCCCCCAAAGGCTTATAAGCAACAAAACTGTTTAAATAAGCCGATCATATTAAATCAATTAACCACCTAAGCGATGGAATCATATAATGCTCAATCAAGCGGTATTAATATACCGTAACCCAAGCCCATATAGGGGAAATAAGTTAAAGTATTTACCTTTGCAAGTATAAATCCTTAATTTAGATCAAGTCACTGATAGCTTTTACTGGGGCTCCTAATCTGGAACGAAGGTTTTAATTAACCTCTTAGAATCCTAACGGTCCTTATATTAGCCGTAGCTTAAACCGGTTGATTCCGATACATAGATATGGTTAATTCGCACGAAAAGGCGAAAACCGTGAATGGAGTATGATTTGGACCCAACAAGTTCAGAGACTTGTTTTATATGGGTTATAGTTCATACTCTGGATCTTGGGGTTCAAATAATATAATTTGACCCATATCGGCTATTGCACGAAAACTAGTTCCATGAGCCGTACCGTGTGCGCGATTAGGCGAAACGGTTAACCATAAGTGTCCTACGCTTATTTCCTAAGTCAATATGCCTTAAAAGTATTTTGGTATCAGTAGGATACCTTCCGTAATGCCCGTAACGAGTTTAAGTTTATGTTATGCCCCGTAGGGGCTTTTCGGTCATTTTAAAGACTTTAAAAAGGGCTTTTCGAGTTCTACAGGAAATCTGAGTTTCCCGAACAGCTTATAAAGCTTAAAATACTTTATTTATTATTTAAAACTAGTGGCAACTGGAATCGGGTCAAAAGACCTTGTAGAACTCCCGTTTTGGCCAAAAAGGGCATATTCGGTATTTACCGAACCGTAGCCATAACCGCAGGTTATGTGCATGGTAAAAATTATTAAAAATCTTTAAAATTCCCAAAATATTATTTTACCACAGTGGGTAAAAGTTTTGGTGACGAAAACTTGGGCTAGATGGGCGTTATGCTAATTGCGCCGTTAATTACAAAACTTTCTTAAAAGTGCGCCTTTTAGCATAACTCTCATTCTAGACCTCGGATTGACGTGAAACTTTAAGGACATGCTTATAATTTAATAAGCAAGGTTTTGGTCCATTCACATGTCCGAAATACTCGTTTTAATTTTAAAAGGCCGTTACGGTCAACTTTTAGGCGAATGACGGGATTTGCGCAAAAGACTCGGATAACTCATGAACCGACCACAGAGGCGTATACCAACATGTGACCTGGTCCTAAGAGAGTCCTAAGGTATATTTATACCTCACTAAAACGGGTCAGAACTGAAGTCAAAACAAAAGTCAAACTTTTGCGACATTCGGCTCCGAACCGGTTCAATATAGTAAATGATCGATTCAAACGAGCGCAAACATGTTTATATACTTATTATCATGTTTTATGATTATCAAAACATGTTCCATAACATATACATTACAGATTATGCATAAATCGCTAAAATAGCTTTCTGTTGACTTTTTAACCGCACGTTTGACTCGACATTTGACATAGTTAGAGTGGTGATCAGGGGGAACCATTTTAGAGGTTTATTACCCACATAAATACCAACTCATAACCACTTTTGATTCGTCATAAGACTGAACCATTACTGATTTATTGTAAAGTCAAACCGTAGTTACGACGGTTTGGTTCTTAGCCATTTACTAAGCAAATGTGGAACCACAAAGGTTGAATTACTTACAGAAGCTTAAGAGAAGACTTAAGAACACAGAGGAATGCTTTAGAGCTCTTGGAATGATCAGATAGGTGAGTTTTGAGTGTGATGAACTTATGTTCACAACCTTGCTATTTATAGCCAATGTTAAGGTCCAAGATCATCACAATCAGCCTATACTGATCATGGATGATGGGCATATGTCCCCTAAGGTGTATGGGTCAAATGTAGGGTGCCCATGCCTCATTTATTGGCTCATGATCGTTCAAAAGCTCCAAAAGTGGTTAGATAAGGCTT
>NW_023395747.1:0-8200 GCF_002127325.2 Helianthus annuus | reverse complement strand
TCAGCAATTTGACGATCCTGATCCTCAACCTGATTGACGTAAGTCTCCATTTCGGAGAATTTCTAACGAAGACAACAGGAAAGCAACATCAGACACATGTGATCCTCGGACTTGTCGAAGATAATTAACAGGGGCAGTGATCCTAACCTCATCAAAATAGTCAAGGAATTGCTGACGGAGAAGAGGAAATCCTTGAAGGTCATCTGAAGCCTTCCTCTTTTTCCCTTTGCCTCGGGCAGGTGCTTTAGGGGCTGAGACTGAAGGGCTGGCAGCAGGAGCCTTCTTCTTCTTAGAAGACGTGACATTGGCAAGGTCACTTATCCCAAACATGGAGGCAGACTTAACGGACCTGGCAGACTTTCCGGCACCTACACAATTCAAAAACAAGATAAGTTCCCTTGTTAAATTAAATACTTTCACAAAAAACTTATTTTCTATGAGGATACTTACTTGACATTGTGACAGATGCAGAGGATATCTCTTGAGAATCTTGGATAATGATTTGGAAGCTTCTGACTTCAGGATTAAGCTTCTTGAAGGCTAACACTCTTTCTTTGGCAGCAGGGGTCAACTTTAAGTGAGCAACAGAGATAGCTGCAAAAAAGAAAAGACATCAGTGATCCTCATCATATGAGACAGAACTGATAGTGATCCTTCGAGGATCCTCTATCCTACCATGAGTGGCCCATTCCTTGGGCAGATCCTTCCCATCCGGGATGGAATCCCTCTTAACAAAGAAAAATCGACGTTTCCAGTTGGTATCATTCTTGGTCACTTTGAAAATAGGGTGATCCTCCCCAGCTTTCCGTTTCAGCAGATACCGGTGGGAACCAAACGTAGTAAGATCATAGAGCTCGGCCAGCTCTGCCATCCCCAGATCAATCCCTTCTTGCTCGATGATCCTCTCGAAGGTATATAGAACCCTCCAGATCATCGGCATAGCTTGGATATATGAGATGCCGGTAAAAGAAAAGAAAGATTGGGTGAACATCGGAAAAGGATATGAATACCCAATGAGGAAGGGAGTAGCAGGAAAAGCCACCCAGACATCTGAGACAAGATCACTCAAAGCAGTAGGATCAAAGGGTTTGAAAACAACATTCGCTGGGAAACAATGGCGAATCTTGTCTATGTGGACATCAGTAAAGCAGCATCTCTCCACGAGAGAATCCTTGATAATTCCCTGGCTCTTTAAGGGACTCTCCTCCTTGGGACTCTTGTGCGGAGAATTACGGAGCAGCATATTTGAACAAAAAACAGAGTAAAGGCACGAAAGAACAGAGCAAAGAAGAGAAAGAAGAAGATGATACCTGATCAAGAGTCTTCAATGATGGTTATAAAGGGAGATACTTCGAATTTAAATACAAAATGATCCTAACCCTATCTCCTATTTATAATGATGATTTGCAGGGATCGTCACATCAATGACGTAAATATCACAACGGCTAGTCCATATGTAACGGCTAGTAACCCGGAGTCGCCCGTTAGAGATAAGCTCAAAACAAAATATAACTCATCTATTTACAATTAACTCCTTATATTTTGGGGGCAATTGTTGGGGCTGGATTTTACTATAAATGATCCTTATACGTGATCCTGACCAGTGATCCTTGTTTCTTTGGCAGATAGTGATCCTCAACCAGACTTCAGGATCAGGATCATGGGACGATATGGTGATCCTTACACTAACGGTCACTTCCACTTGTTACAAAATTGTTTTGCAGGAACACCTAGCAGGATATGCCCTACACATCATGATCCAGGGACGCGTTTTCACAAATATGGCAAGAGCTAAATTGGAGATAGACGTTGTACCGGATATGGAAACTTAGCTTGATTAATGGGCAGCAATTTAGGCTAGATTATCTTTATTTCTAAAGGGGTAATGAGCTGATTAGTGGTCTATCTACCTAAAATAAGTTACCTACACATGTATAAATACCACTCTTCCTCATTCGGAAGAACACACACAACATACGACACAACTCTCAACACTTAGACACTCAGTGATCCTTGTACTCAGCTCATTATCATCCGAAGTTGTAACTACATTTTTATTATATTGAAATTGGTGATCGGTAGTTGCCATCACCCGAGGTTTTTTATGCCGGAGATCATACATTGATCAAGGGCTTTTTCCTCGTATAAATCATTGTGTCTTTGCATCTTTATCACAGAAGTGATCCTTTACTTTCATAGCTAACCAAGCATCATACCCCATTTACATAAAGTTTGGTTACATTATCCTTGTGTGATTTTTGACCAAAACACTAAGGATCCGGGATCCTTACCTCAGAGACGTATTCTTCAAATTGGTGCTGGATGAAAGGCAGACCTTAAAGAGTCTCAGCAGTCTTCCTTTTCTTTCCACCCTTGCCCTTTGTGCTGGCACCTCTAAGGTTTAGGATGCTGGGACTAGAAGCAGCTTGTTTCTTGGTAGACTTGGGAGGAACATATGCATCAAGGTCACTGACGCTGAACCAAGTAGCTGATTTTGAAGATTTTCCAGCACCTACAAATGACAAATAACAGATAAGTATCCTTATTCTACATCTATTTAAATATTTAATCATACACAAATGTGAATACTTACTTGACATGGTGACAGAACCAGAGGATACTTCTTGTGAATCTTTTGTTTTGGCCTGGAACGTTCAAACAGCAGGATCAAGGTTCCAAAAGACAGCTACCCTTTCCTTTGTTGCAGGAGATTCTAGAGAATGAGAAATTGAGATAGCTGAACAAAAGAAACAGAAAGAAGGATCAGTTATCCTTAAAAGAGACAGAGTCCTCCTGTGATCCTTGTATAAGGATCCTATATCCTACCATGGGTGGTCCACTTTTTGGGGGGTGAGAATCACCAGGTTTGTGCTTAAACAAGAAACGGTGTGAACCATGGCTAACAAGATTGTATAACTCAGCCAACTCCGACATTCCTATCTCTATATCTTCCTGCTCAATGATGTTTTCCAAGGTATACAATACTCTCCACATCATCGGCATGGCCTGAATATAGCACATACCGGTGAGTGCAACGAAAGATTAGGTAAAGGGAAGGAAAGGATAAGAGAATCCTATCAAGAATGGGGTGGCCGGAAAAGCAACCCAGGTGCCGGAAACACAATCACTTTTTAGTGAAGAATCAAAAGGTTTGAAAACAGCATCCGCCGGGAAACAATGGCGAATCCGGTCAATCTCTAGGTCGGTAAAGCGGCAGAGTTCCGATGAAGGATTTTTGATAATGCCTTGGATTTTTAGGGGACTATCCTTATTTGGATCCTTGGCTGGTGAGGATCGAAGAACCATTTTCGCCATGGATGTTAAGAGAAAAGAAAATCAGAATAAGCAAATGAAGAGAGAAGGAGAAGAGAGATACCTGATCAGTCTCCGGATGAGGATTTAAAGGAAGAGTAACGCACGAATTTAAATGCCTCTTGATCCTTATCTCTAATTTCGAATTTATAATGATGATCTGTAGGTAGTCATGTCGCTGACGTCAGGATTGCAACAGCTAGTCAGATGATAACGGCTATATTTAGCTTGGCAAGTTCGTTCGAGATAAGATTGAAAAATATGACTCATTAAGTTGTATTTTATTCCTCATATATTTTGGGGGCAATTGTTAGCGATGGATTTTCTAAGCCTAAGGATCACGGATCCTCAAGTGCAGCCAGGATCGTGGATCCTCAGTTCTGTTTGAATTAAGGATCCTCTGAAGACGTTGCAGGTTAAAGGATCCAGGATCCTCATTGTTATCCTAACACTAATGGTTGTTTCCACTATATTTGAACTTGTTTTGCAGGAATGAACGAGTGGGACTTAGTCTTACCGAGATTCCAGGGGAATATGCTCCCATATTCTGCATGTGTATAGCTTGTGTGACCGTTATGGAAGTGGTGGAAGGCTAGCACAATTTGCGGAATGTTTGTTATTTAGTTTATTTTCATTTTTAAAAGGGGATAACAAGCTTGATAGTTAGAACAATTAGCAAACACACACACTCTCGAAAGCCCTCTGCAACTTATTGGCGATTACACACATTTTGCACACTAGTGATCCTTGTAACAAGCTTGTTATCATCCCAATTTGTAACCATTACTTGTTTAATATAGTTGGTGATCAGTAGTTTCCTTCGCCCGAGGTTTTTTGTGCCGGAGATCATATCTTGATCAAGAGCTTTTTCCTCGTACAAATCCTTGTGTCTCTTGTTCATTTCATTTACAAATTGTTCATAAATTTACCATTTAATTCAAGCATCACACCTCACAAAATAAGATTTGGTTGCATTCTCCTAGTCTGATTTTTGACCAAAACACCCACTTTTAGGGATTTTTGATAACGGTATTTTCTGTACCGGTTGGTACCGAGCTCATCAAATCCTATAACAACGTAGCAACGCAAGTAATTGCACCGTTCAGATTACTTTTCATACACAACCAAATGAATAGTAACATCATCAAGGGGATGAGCAAATGGTATTGGGTACCGGTACTGGTATCAAATTTACCTAACCGGGTATATTTTCAGTACCGAATGGTACCGACTTTTGACATTTTCGGTATCAGTACGGCACCGGTATTCACCGGTTTTTACTCTCAAATACCATACCGTATGGCACCGAGCATTTTCGGTGTCGGTACCTAATTTCGATGATTTTCCGGATTGGTACTTTTGGTGCCGTTACCTGTACCATGCTCATCCATTTTTTAACATGTTAGTACCGTAATAACTAAACTGAAAACAACCGAATTTCCAACGTGTAGGACGTGTGGGTCCTATTATTATATATTAGATTATTTAAAATCGTTTTTTTTTGGACGAAGTGACTATCGTTACCACGTCATTTTTTATTTATGTTTTGATATTCGGTATCTGCTTGTCATTGCGGACACGGGTTTCGCAGACATTAGGTCCCCACCGCAACGCGCGGGCGGAAAATCAACTAGTTAGTTAAATTATTATTTAGTTAAAATATGTAAGGCTAAGGACAACGCTACGGTTTAAGTGAACCTTTAAAATCGGTTAGATCTCCCACACGATGCAGTGGGTAACACAAACACTGCAAGGGGTGTGCGTTGTTCGATTAGGTTTGGTTTGGTTTTAGTCTCAACCGAAACCGAAGTCATCGGTTAATATATTTTATTAAACAATGAGTTCTCGGTTAAACATTTCGGTTTATTTGATTAAATTGTGGTTTTTGGTTCAGATGGGTTTATTTCGGTTAATAACCAAAACCAAACTTGAGCTAAAATTATTGCTTAGAAATACATAAAAGTGAGGTATAAATAAATGCAATGGATGTATAAATACATGAAAGAGAGGTATAAATAATGAAATGGTTTGGTTTAGGTGATTTCGGTTAACCAAGAGTATAAAAAAGAGTAGATTACCAATTTTCGGTTAATTTAATTTTCTGGTAATCAGTTTTCATTTTTGGGTAATCAATTTTCAGTTAACTTTCAGTTAACGCTTCGGTTATTGTTCACCTATAAAAATTGTTAATAATCAATATTTGTTCAAACTATAGCAATGCTATACCAACTTAAAGAGAATAAAATGCTTGTTTTTATGTTTTAATTTTTATAAAAGAAATATTAATTTATGAAAAAAAGTTGAATCTGTTTAAAAATCTTAGAACTTTTCAAGCTATTGCAAATCCAAATCTATGCTCAAGTGACACAGTCCATCTTATTACGTATTACGGACAATTTATTAAAATATACTAAAAGTTTTAAAAAAACAAAAACTAAAATAAATTATAAAAATAGCCTAACTAGGTAAAAATCATTATTCAAACGAGATAACTTAAAAAAATATTAATTAAAAAAGCAACCTTTTGTGGAAAATTCACATTCACAAAAATAATTAAACGTTACTAACATCGAAATAATTGAACAGTCTTTTAAAAACACATGGATAATGAGTTTGAATAAAAAGTTTTTAGTAAATAGTTTAAACTATTACATATGTAAAACTTTTATTAATTTATATTACTAAAAATGTTGTAGTGTAATCAAGTAAACATTAGCAAACTTCTTAGTTATAAAAACGAAAGTTAAGTTTACGTACAAACATTGTTATTGTACAAAACATACGAAAGACATGAAAAAAAAAAAAAAAAAAAAAAAAAACATGATAGCATTTTCGTAATTATTTGTTTGTAGAGTAATTATCAAAATTACCCTACAAATTATCTTGTAGGGTAATTTTGTAAAATAATTTTATAGGGTAATTTTGAATCTTGCAGAGTAATTTTGATACACTTGTAGAGTAATTATGATACTCTACAAAATTACCCTACATGATCAAAATTATCTTACAAGATCAAAATCAAGATCATTTGTAGAGTAGTTATGATACTCTATAAAATTACTCTACAAGATCAAAATTACCCTACATGAATATTTTATAAAATTACTCTACAAGATCAAAATTACCCTACAAGATTATCTGTAGGGTAATTTTGATAATTACTCTATAAGTAAATAATTATGAAAATGTCACCAAATTTTTTACCTTTTCACCCTATTCGTACATTTTGTATGATAATGTATTTGTATTTAATCTTTTATCATAGAAACAAATAATAAAAATAGTGTTTGTAACTCAAAACTAAATGCGTTTTCCTACCTCTATGATTGCTAATTTAATAACTACCCACTTACCCATATAAATGGTTTGTATCAGTTGATTTCGGTTAAAGGAGAGCATAAAAAATAGCATATTACCAATTTTCGGTCAATTTAATTTTCGGGTAATCAGTTTTCATTTTTGGGTAATCAGTTTTTAGTTAACAGTTCAGTTATTATTCACCCAAAAAAATGTTAATCATTAATTTTTGTTCAAACTATAGCAATACTATACCAATTTAAAGAGAATAAAATGCTTGTTTTTATATTTTAATTTTTATAAAAGAAATATTAAGGTATGAAAAAAAGTTAAACTGTTTAAAAATCATGGCACTTTTCAAGCTAATTATGATACTCTATAAAATTACTCTACAAGATCAAAATTACCCTACATGAATATTTTATAAAATTACTCTACAAGATCAAAATTACCCTACAAGATCATCTGTAGGGTAATTTTGATAATTATTCTACGAGTAAATAATTACGAAAATACCACCATGTTTTTTACATTTTCACCCTATTCGTACGTTTTGTATGATAATGATATTTGTATTTATTCTTTTATCATAAAAACAAATAATAAAAATAATGTTTGTACCTCAAAACTAAATGCGTTTTCCTACCTCTATTGTTGCTAATTTAATAACTACCCACTTACCCACATAAATGGTTTGTTTCAGTTGATTTCGGTTAACGGAGAGTATAAAAAAGAGCATATTACCAATTTTCGGTTAATTCAATTTTCGGGTAATCAGTTTTCATTTTTGGGTAATCAGTTTTTAGTTAATAGTTCAGTTATTGTTCATCCTAAAAAATGTTAATCATCAATTTTTGTTCAAACTATAGCAATGCTATACCAACTTAAAGAGAATAAAATGCTTGTTTTTATATTTTAATTTTAAAATATATAACTTAGATTTAAATAAGTATAATAGTGCATGACATACAATACTGTATTATGAATTTACATCGAGATAGTTGGTAAACGGGCAACAAGCTACGCCGCTACCCATTTTTGAATAGCAAAACTAAGGCTTTTAAAAACCACGTCCATAGATCTCGGGGTCATAACATTACTATACATGACCCTTTGAACTCGGCTAAGTAGGTCTACAGCTTCTAGCGCCATAAAACCAAAAGTATCAAAAGCAAATGGGATAAACACATGCTGGTTGTCAAGGCACGCTTTCTCATGTTTGGTCACTTACCCAAAGCAGCCTTTAAAGCAGTCTGACCCACCGTGAAAGCACTACACCCTAAGCCCACAAGCGGGGAAACCCCTGTTAGATCCACACAGGCATGTTTTCCTCCTACCCATCCGAAGACCAGAATGTCGGCTGGTCGAAGGGTAGATCTCCCTTCCAACGGGTCTGTTAAGAAATTAACGGGTGCCTCATTCTTAGCAGAAATACCAGCGCACCTGAATATGTCGAAAAGGACATCACTAACCAAATCATGTCGGTATTTGAACCTCGGAAGCTCTCTACAATGAACTGCATGCTCCCCAAAAGAATCCAAACACACCTTATGACAAACAGGGCATACCTTATCAACTATTCCCACAAAAG
>NW_023395746.1:0-8460 GCF_002127325.2 Helianthus annuus | reverse complement strand
GCATAGAGCTTTTCTTGATGAAGCAGCTTAAGAATACATCGAAGATGCTTCTCGTGATCAGCTTGGTTCTTTGAGTAGATGAGAATGTCATCGATGAAGACAATGACAAATTTATCCAAATAGGGCTTGCAGACGCGATTCATGAGATCCATGAATGCGGCAGGTGCATTAGTGAGCCCAAAAGGCATCACTAGGAACTCGTAATGACCATAACGAGTCCTAAATGCAGTTTTGTGTACATCTTCATCTTTAACTTTCAACTGATGGTAGCCTGACCTCAGATCAATCTTGGAAAAGTAGCTTGCTCCTTGTAGCTGATCGAACAGATCGTCGACCCTGGGCAAAGGATACCTATTCTTGATAGTGACCTTATTAAGTTCACGGTAATCAATGCACAACTGCATCGACCCATCTTTCTTCTTAACAAATAAGATTGGTGCTCCCCATGGAGACGAGCTAGGTCTAATGAAACCCTTGGCTAGCAAGTCATCTAACTGCGTCCTTAATTCCTTCATTTCTGTTGGTGCTAATCTATATGGCGCTCTAGCAATAGGCGCTGCTCCTGGAATGATGTCAATTTTGAACTCTACTTGTCTATCTGGTGGCAAACCAGGTAGTTCTTCCAGGAAAACTTCAGGGTATTCCGAAATAACGGGGATATCTTCAATCTTGGGCTTCTGCTCATCAATGGTCACCTGTGCCATATAAATGACACAACCTTTCTTCAAACATCTGGATGCCTTTAACATAGCCACTTGCTCAGGCAATCCATGCTGAGTATCTTCTTGAATGGTAAGTGGTTTACCAGACGGAGTCTTGATCACCACTTGCCTCTTGTTGCACACAATCTAGGCTTGGTTATGCGATAACCAATCCATACCTATCACTACATCGAAACCAGCTAACTTAAACGGAAGGAGGGACAAGGGAAAAGAGTGGTTCCTAATGGATATGACACATCCATCTAACACAGTCGAAACTGTTTCCATGGTCCCATTAGCTAACTCCACCTCATAATTCACACTTAAGGTTTTAACAGGCAATCTTAGCAACTCACAAAACTTATTATCTACAAAGGATTTGTCTGCTCCAGAATCAAACAATACTCTTGCGAAAACATCATTAATAAAGAACGTACCGGTTATAACATTGTCGTTCTGGAAAACATCATTAATAAAGAACGTACCGGTTATAACATTGTCGTTCTGGATGGCCTCCTGAGCATTCATTTGAAAGACCCTGGCGTTGGTCTTCTTCCCTTCCTCAGCTTTCTTTGCCAGTTTTGGGCAATTGGTCTTGATATGCCCTTTTTCATTGCAACTGTAGCAAGTTGCATCCTTCAGCTTTTTGCACTCAAGGGTCCTGTGCTCAGAGGACTTGCAAATCCTACATGCCTTAGGCTGGGATTGGGATTTCTGCTCATACCTGCACCTCCCAAAATGGTGCTTCTTGCAAACCTTGCACTTGGGTCTGTCCCCCGATTGTTGATCACCTTTCTTAGATCCCGACCCCTTTTTGTGATCCTGATTTCCTTTATGCTTGTTGTTTGATCGACGTGATTTGTCATCATTTTGCTTTCTCTTCTCAGTGCCCGAGTTCCTTAGCGATCTTTGCCTGACCGCGTCCAACGTAAGGGACAAGGAAATATCAGCTGCGGACCTGAACGTAGCGGGCCGAGAGGCCTTCACGCTTGCTTTTATTTCTGGGGCCAAACCCCTGATGAAACGTGCAATTCTCTTGGGTTCCGGGGTCACTAGGTAAGGAACCAACCTTGACATAGTATTGAAACTTGTGAGATAAGCCTGGCAATCTAGGTTCTTCATGACCAGAGATAGAAAATCAGACTCTATCTTTTCAACCTCATGCTGAGGGCAGTAATTTTCCTTGATAAGAGCAACAAATTGCTCCCAAGACATGTTGTACAATGGAACTTTTCCAGAGGCTTGAATCAATGATCTCCACCATGCTAGGGCTTCACCCTTAAATGACTAGGATACAAACTTTACAATGTCCCTTTCAGCACAACCACTAATGTCCACAACAGTGTCCATTTCATCCAGCCAAGTCATGCAATCCACAGCGCCCTTCTCCCCAGTAAAATCTCGGGGCTTGCATGAAACAAAGTACTTGTTCGTGCATCCTTTAGCGCGAGGTGCATTATCGAACACTATCTTCTTGGGGTGAACACTGTTCTCATTGGAAGAATGTCGATCATCATCTTTCTTAGGTTTAGGCTGGACAGGGGGTGGTTTGCTATGAGCCTCAGAATGCATTTAAGGCTTGGAATGAGGTGTAGACAGGGTTCTACTTCGGGTCTCAGAGGACTCACTGTTCTGCCTATCCAAAGCTTTTGTGATAGCATTATCTACTAGCGCTTGCAGCTCCGCACCAGTTAACTGTATTCTAGCGTTATCGTGGTTTTCCACCGGATGACTATTGACTTCATCCGACCCAGCCATGTAGCTTTAATTGCTACATATTGAAATAATGGGCAAAGTTTTATTTAGAAGCTTTTGCAGTATTTTATATTCTATTAACCATGGTTTTAAATTGCCATTTTAGGTTAATTTGCTACAATTTTAGGATCTTTATTATTACCCTAAATTTTAAATTAATAATAGCACATAAGGCCTAGTCACAAGGACAATTTAATCTAATTATAAACCAGGATTTTACAGTATCCAGGTATTAGGTTTGAACCACAGTTCATCACCTTTTCTTGACAGGGAGTCGTAAGCTACCACTGTCCTTAGTCCAAGAGGACATTTAATTATTGCCCACAGGCACTTCGTCCACAAGGGGCGGTTATATAATTAAGGGAATTTAAATTAACCCTTTTTAAAGGATGGCCTGTGTGACTTTAACGATTCACAGTTTGCCAGGAATGTTAACATACTTACAGATGTTAACAAGAATTGGAATCTTTTGTGTGGATTCTACCATCTTGGCCAGGTCTGCAACGACACATTGGCTAGGTTTTACCTCTAAGATTCTTTTTAATAATTAACGCAGAATAGTCCTAGGTTGAGATGTTATTATGGATCTTAATCTAGTTATGGAACTACCATCTTGGCCTTGTTTTATGATAACATATGGCTAGGTCTTGTCCATTTTAGATTTTTACCATTTTATTATAATGATAGATCTTGTAATTATTTTCATTTATTTTATGTTTCATGCACATAATTAATAATAAATAGAATGAAATTTAAATTAAACATCTCATAAATAATTTTTCAAACAAGTACATTTTGCCGTAAACGGGACTTCTACAAAAAGACATGCCCACGCAGGGGCGAAACAACAACAAACCTACGCAGGGGTTAACAAAAGACATGCCCACGCAGGGGCAGAGTACAAAAAGACAAGCCCATGCAGGGGCTGAATACTGAAGCAAAAGTCCACGCAAGGACTTGATTACAACTAAATAAAATAAATAACAAAAGGTCTTCAATGACCCCTTCTCTTGGACTTCCCTTTGATCAAGTCTGACAACCCTTTGAAGAAGCCTCGAGTGTTACTGCGCTCTGTTTGAATCTCTCATTCACATCGGTCCAATCTTTCAAGGACCTCTTGCTGGTGCTCTGGCGGGATTAATTGTGGCTGCGGCGGCTGATACAGAGGTTGAGGAGGTGGCGGACGCTGGTACCCATAAGTTGGGTAACAAGTGGTCCAAAGACCACCATAAGGTCCCTCTGGGTGACGCGCGTTGTAGTCCCATGCCTCCTGGTATGGGTCCACATTGGCATAGTCGTAATGGGTATGCGCCGGCTGCTCAAAAGGGTTATACGCCGCTGAACCGGCGTAGGTAGGGATTGGGTTGTCAAAATCCAACGGTGGCGCCATAGGCGCAGAGTTGATCTCTGGGATGGGGTTTGATGGGCCCCCCATCTGAGGGTCTTCTTCTTGGAGTGGTGGATAATGACTGCCACTCGAGGGTTGAGGAGTGCTGATGTGGACTCCTCCTCGCACGGACATCCGTGCGTTTAACCTTCTCTGCCTCGGTGGCTCCGGAGGCGGTTGCTGCTCCACCGGTGGTGGTGGTGGTGGTGGAGTGACTGCCACAAATCGAGGATCCTCGGAAGGATCCTGCTGCTGTTGTTGCTGCTGATGCGGCTGGTATGGGGACGAGTGTTCAGATGGGGTAAAATACCAGCCCCACTGGTTGAACCTCGCCTGGTAGCTGTCAGGACCACGATAGGGTGATCCATGAAAAGATGACCCATCGGAGATTTCGATGGGGTGGTTCGGGGTCCCAGTGGCAGGCTCCATGGGATCCGTATCTTCATCCATGTCATTTTTGTGACACCTGTGTCACCGCGACCATCAAACAAATACCAAGCTGATGAAATATTGTATTTCATACTTGGGATCTTGTATAAATATGTGTATGTTTTGCACATATCAATTATTGTTCAATTTCAAACTCTACATTGCTTTCTAGAGCATTATACGCAAACTGGTGCGTAAACGTACTCAGTTTAATGCGACAAATACTCCGGAACATCAACATATACTCAACATACCTTAAATAACCTTTACATAACTTAGAAATAAGTTTTGAAGGCTTTGGTATAGCAAAAACAAGTTAATTCGCTTACAGGGACTAAACTTGACAAACTGCGAAAGTATGCCAATTTGAACTGTAACGAACATTCCGGAACATGTCCATAAGTTAAACATACCCTAAATATCCTTTACATAGCTTAGAAATAGGCTTTGAGGTGTTTGGTATGCTAAAACAAACTTTTGGATCATTCAGGGACTAAAAGTGTCAAAAAGTGCACAAGTTTGCACTTTCGCGCATAACTTACGTTCTGAATACATCCGGACATCCAAAAATTTATGTAAGCATCCTTATATTATGCCTTAGTGTTTGGCATGAGAAAAATCCGTTCGTCGCGTCATTTGGATCGTTTTTCGCGCTTATGCGCATTCCGTCGTAATTAAGCGAACATCGCGTTCGTACGACCAAACGAACCAACATCTGGAACATTTTTGAGCATATTTCATGTCCACAATGCTTAGGCATCATTTTAGGGCCTTAAAGTTGGCTTTACGGGCCTTAGAAGTGTCGGAAATGGCTTAAATACGCAACAGGGACCAAAACTGCCATTTTTGAAAGTATGTGCAGATCAGAAGCTTCAGGCGGCCCGCGTGAGTTTTGCCTAAATGTTGAGGCGGGCCGCGTGAGACTGTCAGACAGATTCAATGTATGCATTTAATGCAGTTGGCCTTTCGTTCGATCAAGGGGCGATGCCCTTTCACCCAATCAAGAGCCAAGGGGCATTTTCTGACTTACCACAACATTTCGACAAGTGTACGCACGAGATTGCGACACGATATTCGATAAACGATCCTAACGGTTCCACTTTTCCTATAAATACCCCCCCCTTTTGTGTAAAAATCACAAGAATCAGATCTAAAAGCTCTAAGTTGAAGTTTTGCTTCATACCTGAGTTTCTCTGATCTAGATTAGCATTCGGGGACCCTCCGTAAGTATTCTTTCGTTGTTTTATCGCTTTTCGAGTCCGAAAGTCAACGTTTTGTTGACTTTCTGCATTGAGCAGCTTATGGTCGATGCGAAGTTTATGGAACTTCATAACGTGAGCGTGATCACGATGGTTATAGTCCGTAGTGACTATACCTACTAATCACCACGTTATCTAGGCTCAGTGACGAGTCGTAGTTTCGGCCAAAATGTGCATTCTTGCATATTTTGTAACCAAACTACTCGTGGGCATCAAAGCTGTTTGTTTTGATGTCAAACCTGTTTTCAAACTTAGTTAAGCATGTTCTAACATGCTTAGCTCGTCACTTTTAGTTTAGTGCTTATATAGGGTCGTAAGGTAAGCGATCTAAACCATCGCTTATACTTTCGAACCCGACCCATTTGGTCGATCATTAGGATCCGACCAAACACCTTAGGTGACCATAGCTATAACCTTCCGAGGTTATACCTTGTGGTCGCGATGTTAGGCGTTCCGAACACGTTCTACGCGAACGACACGTTAGGGTAGCATAAGCTACCTAAACGGGTCGTGACAGACCGTAAGCACTTAGGTTAAGTTTCATTTTAGAATGTAGGCTTTGTTAAACCATATTACATGAGTCTCCATCTCGTTTGGTTTACGAACCCGCATACTATCCGATCCTTCCGATTTGGTCCGGTATATTAACATAGCTACCTATTAGGTGCCGTTTGATATCCCGTGATCTTTAGCATTATCTGGTTATTATACAAGAACTCCAAAGCAATCTCAGGTGAGTACATTGAACCCCTCTTTTACTGTTTTCCAAACTGTTTTGGGGTGAAACACATGTGCCTACTTGCTACTTTCATGCTTTCCGGTTTTCACATCATATACTGCTATGTTCGATAGTACATATATAGTACATGATTTCATTGTGTTTATGCTATGTATGCCCATTGTGTGCGTACTTAGTACATTATTTCACATTGCATATCTGTTGCATATGCTCATCCAGCATATGAACACATTATTCTACATTTTGAACTGTTGTACTCTACAATACATTTCATGCTACGTACGCCCATTGTGTGCATACGTAGTACATTGTTTCACATTGCATATCTGTTGCATATGCTCATCCAGCATATGAACACATTATTCTACATTTTGAACCGTTGTACTCTACAATACATTTCATGCTACGTACGCCCATTGTGTGCATACGTAGTACATTGTTTCACACTGCATATCTGTTGCATATGCTCATCCAGCATATGAACACAGTATACTATATTTTGAACCGTTGTACTCTACAATACATTTCATGCTACGTACGCCCATTGTGTGCATACGTAGTACATTGTTTCACATTGCATTTCTGTTGCATATGCTCATCCAGCATATGAACACATTACCCTACATTTTGAACCGTTGTAACCATTTGACTATGTGAACCGTCTTACCCCTTTTGATTTCATGAACCGTCTGTAACCATTGAACCGTGTAAACCAGTTGTATCCGTTGACATGAATTACATTTGACAATAGACATTTAACTATACATGAACATTTCTACCATTGTCAAACATTTCATTCTGATGGTTTGGTTTGAGTAAGTGATTAAGTAACGAGGCGTGTGTAATATGATACAAGCATGGTGGATACGCCGCTGGTACTTCCTATATATAAGTGTTTGTATGGTATTGCATATCGTAGCGTTATTTAAATCATTTCAGTTTGAGACATATGACATTTTATACAAATAACACACTTTTCACGAGACATTGTTTTACAAACGACTTATCTTATACAAACTCATTTTACATGGTTATCCGTTTAACCATACAGTTGTCTCTTATTTATACATATCATTTGATCTTACCGTTTTTCAAACGATTTACAAGACAAAGCAAATTACAAGGTTCATGACTGACTGTTACTAATCATTTTCTCAAACATAAGTCATGAATTCCGTTTTCACAAAACCAATGTATCTCACAGGCATTTTTATGCTGACGTACCTATTTTCACATGTGTTTTCAGGAGATGATGCATAGGACTTATCAAGACATACTTAGGCGGACCTGTGCCTTAGTGACTTAAAACGAGACAAGAACTAGTTAATTTATGTTATGTACACTTTGATTCTTGTTTAGAAAATGTAAACCTTCATGTTTGATTTATAAAACGAAACTTCATTTGCCATGGGTTTGAAACAATTGATTTCTGTTACAACACTCCCCGACGTTTCCGCCACGTTTTGTATGTTCTACGTGGTCGGGGTGTGACAGAAAAGATGGTATCAGAGCCAATGGTTATAGGGAATTATTGTCACACCCCGATTTCCACGTGTCTCACCGGTGGGCCCGGTGGGGGATTACCGTGACGATGTTGGCAACAATATAGTCAAACCACACAATTATATAATGCACAGCGGAAGCATAAGATAAATATATAAATTTCAACCTCTGATTGTAATATCAAAATGTATTACAGAAGTTGAATATCCACAGTGGATCGTAAATACAGATAAAGTATTGTTCCATCAGATACTGCAATCAAGCTTGCGAGGCTTATCCCGACGCTAGGGAGCTAATACCAGCCAATTACGTTTAGGTACCTGCACTTAATCTTTTTGGGGAAAATACGTCAGTTTACACTGGTAAATACATTCAACTGACACATTTGAAAATGTTTATTAAAATTGATTTGAATGCACAAGGCACAAACTCTTTTTAACTTGGGAAAATTCATGATGATCTTGTGAACGTTTTACATGTTCTTTTATGCGTTCAGTGGCCCGGGTCGTGCCGGGTTAAAGATTTATAGACACACCACGTTTGCGTAAAACCGTAGTACAGAAACCAACGGCTACGTCTTTTAGTTTTAATGTCGACACTTTATACCGGGTGTACGCCTACACCGGGATGTCGATGGTCGTGGCCATTTCGTAAAATGATGCCGAGGATATCCGGGACAACGGTCAT
>NW_023395745.1:0-8483 GCF_002127325.2 Helianthus annuus | reverse complement strand
CCTTAACTTAAAGACACATGATTTGTCATTATGCCAACATGCAAAACGATAATTGTCATCATCACCGATTCATTGTTATGCCTTTATAAGAAATCAAAGACGAATGTCCAAGGTTAATAGTACCCAACCGAGGAAAATATGGCCATATCGGCATATCCCAACATAATCCTAAACAAAAACTAAAATGTACAAACTGTAAATGAAGAAAATCCAACACATGATTTGAATTTCAAATTGGCGGGATGGACTTTGCTCGGATGAATTGTTTCAAAATGGCCTTTTCTTCATCGATTTTCTTTTTCTCTTCAGGATCCTTTGGCTTTATTTTCCTTTTTTCCTCCAATATCCACTTGAAAAGCTCGCGTTGTTGATCCAATGGTATCGGTTCACGTACTTTCACGGGCTCCATAACAACAGGGTGGAACGTTGATGTATCACTAACTGCAGCAGTTGAAACAGCAGATGTGGGAGTAGATGTAACAGCAGCCGCATCTTCCTCTATGCTCTCCTTTTTCTTTGTTCTCATGAAAAGGTAAGCTACAAAATATAAATATGATGAGTTGACAGATTAAACAAAAAAATAAATGTATTATTTATATTTATTTAATTTTCTTGTGTATGCACATTCACACTCCTATTTATCATGGCTGCCCCTATGCTTATGTGTTGCTAGCAGCTACACCCGGGAATCACAACCCAAACTCTTAACATGGGTCAAAATGGACTTTTTAATATAAGTTTATGGGTTAGTTTGGGTCATATATTAATACCAACAGGTCAGATTGGGTAATTTCAAAAAGGGAAATTGGCCTGTAATAATCCCACCTAGACCTTATTGGCCATTAATAATCCCACCTCAGAATATTCCCCCCACCAGTCCCACCTTTCACCTATTTTTCCTACAATGGTCCCCCGTTAAAAAAACTTAACGGAGTTAAGCTTTTTTCCACATTACAAACAGAGTTTTTAGGGATTTTGATTAGAACAACGATACGAGTCCATTGATGTAAAACTTGCCTCGAAACGGTGCTCCAAACGATGAAAACGGCGCTTCAATTCGGGTGTTTAAATTTCCAATTAACCAAAATCAAGTCACTTGGAGTACCATTTCGAAGTAAGTTTTACATCAATGGACTCGTATCATCGTTCTGATCAAAAACCCTAAAAAATCTGTTTGTAATTTGGAAAAAAGCTTAACTCCGTTAAGTTTTTTTAACGGGGGACCATTGTAGGAAAAATAAGTGAAAGGTGGGACTGGTGGGGGGAATATTCTGAGGTGGGATTATTAATGGCCAATAAGGTCTAGGTGGGATTATTACAGGCCAATTCCCCTTTCAAAAATTGAAAATTCAGAGCACGGGTCAGATTGGGTTTGAAAGAAAAGGACGGGTCAAAGTAGCACGTCATCTCATATTTCTCTTGAAACGCACCTCTTCATATTCTACTAAGAAATCAGATTAGGGTTTCTTTACACCGGAATCAGCCCCAATCGGAAACGGGTGTCTCCGTGTCATCTAGTATGTGCTTCCGGCAGTGAAACTCCGGTAAACTCTTAAACGCCATACGAACAGGTGGCTGAATCGGCGCCGAAATGAAACGATCGGCGGTTCTTCTCTTTCTCAACTGCGGTCAATTCTTAGTTGCCATACGAACGAGTGGCTGAAGCGGCACCCGAATGAAACGATCTGCGGTTCTCGTTCTCAATCAGTGTTAAATTTCTAAATTAAAACGATTTTTTTAAGTAATTTTGGTTGTCCATTTAAAAGTTGTTCTGACTTCAATCTACTTTGATTCAGAGTATGGTTTTATCATAGAGATTTAATACTCTGCTGACATGCCATTTGTAAAACAACCCGTTTTGACATGAACCAAAATGACCAACAACCCGCTCTGACCCGAACCAAAATGACCCACCCTCAGAATGACCCGTTCTGAGTTCTGACCCTAACCCGTTCAGACCCGTTACCCAACCCATCCATTTTGCCAGGCATAGCAGTGGGACTTTAACTAACTGAACCCTCAAATGCATGTAGCAGTTTAACTAAAACAAATTAAATAAACTAAGAAGAAAAATAGAAACGTAGTGTGATTTGTCAATTGTCATGGTGTGATTGGCTCAAAAAAAATTCACAACACAACTCTCCCTCACGCCCATTATAGCCACGACGCCCCCTTCTTGGCGCCCCATGAGGGTAAGGTGGCACCTCCTTAACGCCCGCTACACATATTCTTACTTAATCTAGATCCTTTAATCCCAAACTATGCAGGAATCTGATTGAACCTAATTCATCCTATATTTATCAGCAAATAGTGAAATCAACAAAAACCTATAAAACTACAGTGATCTGTGATCCTAACATGTAACAACCGATAAATAACTGAATCAATAGATTATATATATATATATATATATATATACCTCCGACTGAAAAATTAACGGCAAGAAGAAGCGGCCAGAGGAACTTATAACGGCGTGCAAGTGACTCCTTCGGCGGCGTCGGAGGAACACGCGAAGACGAAGAAGCAGTAGATTGACTAGCCATTGATGAGGAAGATGACGCCGTTACCGGTGCCGGTGACGGCGACGGTGAAGATCGCGATTGTTGTTGCAGATGTTTCTTCAGTTGAGCTATTATTATTCACACAGTAGAACAAAATCAATAAGTCATCGCAATCAAATCAACCGTTAAAGTGCAAATATACGAAAAACAGATTAAAGATTGACATGAATATCGAGATTCGATGAAAATACCTTTCTTAGGCTTGTGAACGTAGAGTTTGGGGGTTTCGTTACTCATTTTTGTGGTTTTTCTTCGTTGGATTCGTTCACCGATTGCCCTTTCTACAAGCGATGCATCCAGAGAGAGGAGTGGCACTGTGAAAGCGAAGCTGGGCCGAATGACATTATAATTGGGTATCTGTGAGAACTGGGCCAGGCCCGCCAGAGAGATGGCGTCGTATTGTCAATCTTTCTACCAGCTTATTGTCCGTTTGTCATCTTTCTCAATTACCTACGCATCCAAAAACTAAATGGGGGAATAGTGCCAGGCAAATCAAATGACGGAATAGTGCCAGGTAGTACAAAAACCAGATGGGGGAATAGTGCCAGGCAAACCAAATAGGGGAATAATGCCAGGTAGCTACCTGGCGCTCCCCTATTGGACCAACATGTTTTATTGTTTTATGTTCGTTCTAAAATTACGGTTTCGTCCTTAATTTAAAATATTTTTTCGGTTTTGGCCCCACTTCAAAATAAAATTATGTTTTTATCCGTCGCTCAAAATTACGATTTTGCCCTCTGTTCAAAATTATGATTTTATCCCCATATTACAATTATATTTTTGGCCCCAGTTCAAATAAATTTTTGCTCCTCTCAAACTAAAACTGATGATTTTGTATTTTCGCCCCGTTTAAAAAATTATGATTTCGCATTCAGTTTAAAATTATGTTATTGCCCGGTTCAAAAAAAAAGTATGCTTTTGCCCCCCCCCCCCATTTCAAAATTACGATCTTGCCCTCAGTTCAAATTAAAAATATAGTTTTGTCCCCAGCTTAAAATTACGATTTTGTCCTTAGTGCAAAATTATATTACGATTTTGTCTCTGGTTTAAATTTATGGTATTGCCATCACTTTAACTTTTGGCAAATTACGATTTTACCCAAGTCAACAAATACAACTTTGCTCTCAGTTCAAATTACAGTATTGCTATCGTTTTAGTTTTTTTAGCAAAACTATAAAAGTGTTTTTTTTAATTCGCTGACTGGATTTAATTTTTTTCCATGTCAATGAGCTGTCTAACACTCGCTCATTAATCCTGACAAACTACAGTTTTGCCCTGAGCTCAGAACTACGGTCTTGTCATCGTTTTAGTTTTTTTCCTAACAAAACTATAATAGTGTTTTTTTAATTGACTGAGAATTATTCGGCCATCGCCCCGCAACGCGGGCGGGGCATCAACTAGTTTACTACATATACATTTATAAGATGAGGGAATAGTGTCAGGCAACTTGTCTGGCACTTCCCTATTGGACCAAATTATTTTTAATTTAATTTTATTCCCAGTTAAAAGTTATGGTTTCGGCCTTCGTTAAAATTACATTTTCGTCCTCAGTTCAAAATAAAATTATAATTTTGCCCATAGCTCAAAATTACGATTTTACCCTCAGTTCAAAAACCCATTTTTTTATTCCCAGTTTAAAATTACGGTTTCGCCCTCCGTTTAAAGTTATGTTTTTACCCCCAGCTTAAAATTAAATTATGTTTTTTCCCCTAGCTCAAAATTACAATTTTGCCCTCAGCTCAAAATTACGTTTTTGCCCACAGGTCAAAATAAAATTATGTTTTCCCCCTAACTCAAAATTATGATTTCGCTCTTAGTTTAAAATTATGATTTCGCCCCCAATTCAAAATATAATTACGACTTTGCCCTCTGTTCAAAGTTATGTTTTTTTTCTCATTTCAAAAATTACGATTTCCCCCCACTTAAAATTGTGATCTTGCCATCATTTTACTTTTTTTTTTTTACAAAACTATAGTAATGTTTTATTTTGCTTGGTTGACTCAATGTAACTTTTATTGTGTCAAGCTGTTGTCTAACACTCGCTCATTAATCCTGACAAATTAGTATTTTACCCCAGCTCAAAATTACAGACATGTCATCGTTTTAATTTTTTTTACCAAAACTATGGTAGTGTTTTGGTTTAATTGGTTGTCTCGAGGTATTTTTTAGATCATATTATAAGTAGTATGTACAAGTAACCTAAATATATGCATACATGTTATGAAACTAAGAAATATTCAATTTAACGCCTCGCAACGCGGGCGGGCATAAGTGTAATTTTTATTCATCCATGCATGCTTGGTACATGCTCATTTGTCCTGAAAAATTACAACTTTGCTCTCAGTTTAAAATTATACTCTTTCCATCGTTTTTTTTAGTAAAAGTATGGTAGTGTTTTTGTTTTAATTGGTTGATTCGATGTAAATTTTTTTTAGATCGTGTTATGAGTAGTATGTACAAGTAACCGAAACACATACATACATGTTATGCGAGAGAAATACTTGGCTTATTGCCCCGCAACGCGGGCGGGGCAAACAGTAGTTTAAATACATAACACGAAGAATTAAAGATATTCTTTTTTGTCTTTAGATTTGAAAACAGTTTTCTACTTTTTACTATGTTTTTTTTTTCTTTAGATTTGAAAACAATTACTAGCATATATAAGTTTTTCATACAACATGTTTTTTCTTTCTAGAAAAATAACCATTCTAATATGTATATGCTTGATTTTGTTGCTAGACCTTAGGGTGTATCTGAGCGTTAAGGGTGACATTGCATGTTAACCGGTGTTGTATATCACCCTCTTCCTTCTTGTGTTAAAGAGGTTATTTGTTAACATGATGTTAAGAGATTAAATTAGTGTTTTTTTTCTTTTTTAAACCAAAAACCATAAAAAAATAGGATCAGATGGAGCTAACATGATTAAGCCACTTCCTTGGGGGAGTTAAAGTGAAATGGGGAAAAATGGGTAAGACGGTGGGGTGTGTATCGGGGAAACACATCGGGAGGCTGATGTGGAGGTCCTCCCCCGACGGGAACACCCCCCCCCCCGGTCCTTCGATTGGTGCAATCTGGAAATAATCCTCGTTCGTCTAGAAGCTTGTTCTCTTTCTCTTCATTCTCTCTTAAATCTCTCTCTCTCTAGCTTTGATTGGATGGAGATGGGTGGGGATGGATGGGGAAACCATTTACTAGGGTTGGGGGAAGAGGAAGGGGAAGAAAAAAGTGATAATGTAGAGGTTAGGGATGAGCATGGTATCCGTTCGGTACCGGTACCGAAAATCCTCAAAAGTGGGTACCAGTACCGGTACCGAATATACTCGGTACTGTACGATACCGATATTTTAGTGTAAACACCGGTAAATATCGGTACCAAACCGGTACCGAAAATGTCAAAAGCCGGTACCGAAAATATACCCGGTTCTGTAAATTCGGTACCGGTACCCGGTACTATTTGCTCATCCCTAGTGGAGGTGATGTGGCCATGGGGGAAGGGGAACCACACCCCATGATCTAATGTGGCACCTAGGTAGAGTTGATGAGGGTTAAAATATATCCTAAGAGCTTATTGATGGTTAAGCCTCGTTAGTGGTCGATTATCAGGCTTGTATCGATGGCTATGAAATATTATAGCCCAATTACATGTATGAGTCTTATGAGGGGATATTGACAATTGCCCCAAAATGAATTCATTAACCATGATTGATTAAAGTGGTGTATGTGCGAAAGGGATTGCAACATGTTATTTAAGTAAATTGCCCCTTTTTTATACTTAAAGATGTAATCATGTTCATACCTAGCTAGATGCAACCCTGTAGTTAGTTTACAGTTTTTTCTTCTACATAACTACATATATTATATTGGAAATTTTGTTATACTAATGGATGTGGTTTCACTTTATATACTTCATGTAAACTGCCAGGTAAATGTCACATTATTTTCACACGATCTTCATATATGAGAGGTGTGGTTCCATTTTCCACATCCAAGTTTCATACTGATTATAAAAAAGAAAATGGCATCCCTCACAAACCTTTTCCACGTGGCGTGGAAGGGTCTACATGCAAACTTCACAATGGTAATCCACGACCATGGGATGGTTTCACGACAGTGGCATGAGTTGCAGGTTGAACCACGGTGTGGCCGCCTAGGACCACACCGACTAGTTTTATCACTGTCACACCCCAACCGATGGCGGAATCATCGGGGCGCGGCACTAGGCGAATCAGATTGCTCAAGAGAATCCATAACAACTATATTGCGATAATATTCGTTACATTTGTCATCCCATACTAACAAACAATACAATCACATAAGTTATCACAGATTTCTTGTCCTCTCGAACAATTCAAATCCGTCAACCTAGAATTTAGGTGAGTTTCTAGACTTCCTAGCTTGATTTGATGTAGACTTCGACTAAACCTGCAACATACGTTAAAATATTGTCAATACAAAAGTATTGGCGAGTATACAGGTTTGATATGTAATACTATAATAGATTAAAAGTGCTTCGAATTTCTATGTGCATAAACGTAATACACAACATATATACTCACAAGACTGATACTACCAGCTAAGTACTCGATGCTCGACTCTTCGATGGCATAACTAGACCCCGTCGGGAGCAATAGTACTATACTAGTTTGGGTGGGACGTCACGAGTACAAGTCCTAGCATACATGCAACTAGCATCACGTATATCTATGCAAACAGTTATTCGCAAGTGATAGATTAACAATTTGAATCATTCGTTTGAAAAGTTCGATTTATAAGGAACGTATGTTACACCCAAAATTCGATAAAAGGGGTCAAGTATACTCATAGTGCGTATTCGGTTGGATTGACGGGATGGTGTCTGAGAATGTCCTGATTTCAGACTAATTACATGAGTATTGGGTTATGCGTTAAACGGTATCGAATTATGTGAATTTGGACGAAAATCGAATTGAAACTGGCCCATTCGGATGGACCGCTCGATCGAGTGGGCTGCTCGATCAAGTGGGCCGTTTGATCGAGTGGGCCGTTCGATCGGCTGGTCCAGCCGATCGGCTGGGCCGCTCGATCGGCCAGCCTGTCCAGCTGTTCTTTCGACGATTTCGCGTGTTTTTCGGTGGTTTTGGTCGAGACGTTGTTGTGGCGCGTTGAACAACTGAAATCCCATCAATTCCGACCTGTTCTAACGGCCGGGAATCACCCCGTTTCATCAGAACTGGCCGTTCTTGGCGGTAGGGGTGTGCATGGGTCGGTTTGGTTCGGTTTTTACTATTAACCATAACCATAACCGCTAGTTCGGTTATGGAATTTTGGTAACCATAACCATAACCAAACTTCGGTTTAGGTTAATCGGTTATGAAGTCGGTTATTGTCACACCCCCAAAATCCACACGCGGAGTACCACCGCTTGGGAGCGTGACATGACCAGGATCAAGCCATCAATCATATCAAACATAGCATTTAATAATAATAAAAGTCATTAGAGTAGTTCATCATGTCATGATTGATGTTTCAAAACCAAGCATTGTTTAAGTAGCGGAAGCATTGTTGTAAACCCAAGTTAAAAATACTGAAATGTCATAAGTGTCTAACAAAGTAATACGATCCTTGTCCACAACGACCGGCTCCTCTTTGTGCAAGCTCCATGTACCTAACGATCTGCAAGGCATGTAACAGAATGATCAACAAACTAGTTGAGCGAGTTCACAGTAAGTAAGTGCGTAACAGTAAGTAACGGGTGGCTCTACTGGTGTCACACCCCAACCGATGGCGGAATCATCGGGGCGCGGCACTGAGCGAAACAGATTGTTCAGAAGTTTCCACAACAACTATCATACAATTCAGTTATATAACACGTCCCATACCGTGTCCCAAATAATAACAAGTTATCATAGAAATCAACTAAACAATATGGGAACTGTTCCGACA
>NW_023395744.1:0-8485 GCF_002127325.2 Helianthus annuus | reverse complement strand
GAAATTTTTTGCTGGTTAACGGTTTCCTTAAGGGTTGTGGGTCTCCGATTTGTATCATTAACGTCTACGCGCCTCAGAGTATTTCAGCTAAAAAGGTTTTATGGGACCAGCTTGAAGGGCTCGTATTGGGGTCTTCGGGTCTTTTGGTGTTAATTGGGGACTTCAACGCGGTTAGATTTCCTGAGGAGCGCCTTAATTCTATGTTCAAGCCTCGGTGTGCGGGTAATTTTAACTCTTTTATTTTTAACTCGAGTCTTTTGGAGTATAAGATGCAGGATAAACAGTTTACGAGGTGGGTGGAAAATGGGAGAAAGATGAGCAAGATCGACAGGGCTTTGGTCAGCGCTGATTTTTTTTCCAAGTGGCCCACTGCTTGTCCTAGGGCCCTTCATAATTTGTTCTCTGATCATTGTCCTCTGCTGTTATCTACGAAGAGCTCTAATTTTGGTCCGATTCCATTTCGGTGCTTCAACTCGTGGCTGGGCCGGCTCGGGTATGAAGAAGTGGTCTCGGGTGCAGCTTCCGATTTTGTGGGGGATGGGCCTCCTGATGTCTTTTTGAGTAATAAACTTAGATTTATTAAATCACGTATTCTGAATTGGAGAGATGAGTTGAAGGTGAAAGAGGAAGGAGAGGTCGCCACAGCTAAATTTGAGTTAGAGGGTCTTCAGCGAACTCTAGAGGAAAGGGAATTGGAGGAAGAGGAAGAGTGGGCGATGGCCGAAGCGAATAAAATCATTTTGGTCTCCGAGGATAATATTTCCAAGGATATCAGACAAAGATCGCGTGATAGGTGGATCAAGGATGGTGATGAAAATTCGAAATACTTTCACTCGGTGGTTAATTATAGGAAGGCTAGGAACAGGATATTTGGATTGGTTATTGATGGTGTGTGGTGTGACAAGCCTACTCGGGTCAAGAAGTTTGTTTTTGAGTTTTTCAGGGATAAATTCAAAGAATCTTACTCAATCAGACCGACCTTTGATATGGTTTGTTGTAAGACTCTTTCGGATATGGACGGGGCTTTGCTGACCCAAAGGTTTAGCCGAGACGAGATCAGAAAGGCCGTTTTCGAGTGTGGGGCTGATAGGGCCCCTGGGCCAGATGGTTTCAATTTCAGGTTCTTTAAGCACTTTTGGAGTCTATTCGAGTCGGACTTTGAGAATATTCTGGAGGCTTTTTTCTCGTCCCATCTCGGGGGTGTGCTGGATCCTTCATTGCGCTCATCCCTAAAGTCAAGGATCCCGTTGGTTTGGGTGATTATCGTCCGATTAGCTTGGTTGGAGCCATCAACAAGGTTATTTTGAAAATTTGGCAAACAGACTGAAGGTGGTCCTTGGGAGTATTATTTCAGAGTCTGAGTCGGCTTTCCTTAAAGGTAAGTTTATCCTTGATGGGCCTCTGGTTGTGAGTGAGGTGTATTCTTGGTTGAAAAAAGGTGGTAAGGCTGCGTTCGTGCTAAAGATCGACTTCGAAAAGGCTTATGACTTCGTTAATTGGAACTTCGTTATTGGCATATTGGAGAAGATGGGTTTTCCACTGCGATGGTGTGCTTGGATCAAAGGGATTTTGTCTTCGGCCAGAGCTTCGGTTCTCGTCAATGGTTCGCCCACTTTTGACTTCCCTTGTTTCAAAGGGATGAGACAAGGGGACCCGCTATCCCCGTTTTTGTTTCTTATTGTGATGGAGGCTTTATCGTTTTTAATTAACAAAGCAGTGGAGAAAGGCCTTTTTAAGGAGATCTCTCTCCCCAATAGCGGGCCGTGTGTGTCCCACCTTTTTTTCGAAGATGACGCGATCATTATGGGAGAGTGGTCTACCGAGAATGTGAAGGTGGTCATTCGGATTCTGAGGTGTTTTTATATATGCTCAGGGTTGAGAATGAATATCAGGAAATCGAACATTTACGGTATTGGTGTAGATCGTAGTGAGGTGGAGTCGGTTGCTGAGTCGATTGGGTGTAAACCGGATGGGTTTCCGTTCAAATATTTAGGGATTACGGTCGGTGCCAACATGAACAGGATCTGTAATTGGAGACCGGTCTTCGATGTCTTTGAATCTCGTCTTTCTTTATGGAAGGCGTCGGGTCTTTCTATTGCGGGAAGGGTGACGCTGATTAAGTCGGTGCTCGAGAGTTTGCCGAATTATTACTTTTCTTTATTCAAGGCTCCGGTTCGGGTGGTTAAAGATCTGGAAAAACTGATGAGAAGGTTTCTTTGGGGTGGCTCTTTGGATAAGTCTAAGCTACATTGGGTTGCATGAGATCGGGTTGCCTCGCCGGTTCGGGTGGGGGGTTTGGGCTTACGTAACTTGACCGAAACTAACGTCACTCTTTTTCTCAAGTGGGGATAGAGGTTCCAGAATGAGGTTAACAATTTTTGGGTGAAGGTGATTAATGCTATTCATTGCCACAGGTTATGTTGGGACTTTCTCCCGCTTCGTGCGTCCATTAACGGTGTTTGGCGTAATATTCATAAGGTTTGTTCTGGTCGGTTTGTTGAGTATTTGTCCCTTAAAAGCTTGATGGGAGGGGTGGTTGGGAATGGGCAGGATTTATTGTTTTGGCTCGATCCGTGGTTAACGTGTTCTCCGTTGAAAGTCGAGTTTCCTAATTTATTTCGGTTGGAGAAAAATAAGAAATGCAAGGTGAAGGAGCGGATTGTGAGACCGGTGTCTAATCCCTGTGGGAAGTGGATGTGGAGGTCCGAGCCTGTCTCTAATGTGGAGCTTGCCGAATGGAGTAGGTTATGTGGGTTGCTTCGTTCTGCTTTCTTATCGGACCATAATGATAGATGGGATTGGCTGGGCTCCGGGTCGAATGGGTTCTCGGTCAAAGCTGTGAAAGAATTGTTTGACATTAATAAAGACTTTAGCTCACGGTTCGTTTGGGAGTGGTGTAGGTGGATCCCGAAAAAATGCAATCTCTTCGCTTGGAGGGCCGAACAGGACAGGATCCCGACAAGGGAGGCGCTGTGTAGGAGGAACATTCGGGTTGATGACAGCAGTTGCCCGCTTTGTAACTCGGAGGTCGAGTCGGTGGATCATCTGTTTACATCATGCGGGGTGTCAGCGGTTATTTGGCAAAAGATTCAGGTTTGGTGTAAATCTTCTAATTTGTTCATTTTCTCTTTTCGTGACATCCTGGAGGTTTATAATTGGGTGGGTTTGGAAGGGCATAAGAAGGAGGTGTTTCATGGTATCGCCATCCTCGCTTGTTGGAGGATTTGGAAAGCTAGAAACGCGTTGGTTTTTGAGGGGAAGCCTTTTGTCATCAACGAGGTTTTTAGTGATATTAGATCTTGGGGTTTTGTTTGCTACAATAATAGAATGAAAGACAAATGTATAGATTGGAAGGATTGGTGTAGGTTTGTTATTTTGTAATTGTTGTTGGGTTGACCGCTCGGCTTCGAGTGGTTGGTTGGTTTGAATAAAGTTTTCCTTTAAAAAAAACATTTCCTCGCTACATCAAACATACACCAATCTTCCCACGAGATTTCCTTCAAAGCTGACCGACTACCAATCCAAAGAAAACTCAATTGCTTTATTTCAGTTGTCATACGGACCCAATTAGCCGGCTGATTATTAAAAACCACATCATTCCGACTTCGCCATATTACCCAAAGTGCCACTTGTATAACTGCATAAATAAGCTTTCTCCATTTTGCATTCCCTCGAACTTGTTTGTGCCATTGCATCAGATCTTTCAAGCCAAAAGCATAAATGCTCGAAATCTTGCACCAATGTGAGATAAAGTCCCAAACATCCTGTGCAGCCTCACAACATACGAACAGGATAATATAATATATACAATCTAGATGCAACCATTACAAAACAAATTCACATCACTATTCAAAAAGCTCTTGACAGTTTTCTTCTACATTTTTAATAGATACGCTCAAAAAAATTTTCAATATACAATGTTTGGTCCATCAAATTAAAAAATCATCTTCTCCCAAAATTTTTAATAGATACGCTCAAAAAAATTTTCAATATACAATGTTTGGTCCATCAAATGCCACCACACACAATAATATAATATATACAATCTAGATGCAACCATTACAAAACAAATTCACATCACTATTCAAAAAGCTCTTGACAGTTTTCTTCTACATACCTAACACACATAACAAATGGATCCAAGAATCGGAGAAGAAGTCAACAGTGCACCACGCCATCACCATCACAACGACGCCGCCGCAGCAGCACATCACCACCACCGAACCGCCGTCTCAACAGCACCACTTCTGAACCACCGTCACCACAGCACCGCCAGAGATTCATCGCTACCACCGCCGTTTAATTTTGTAAATCCTAAACTTTTCAAAATCCATCACCGCCAAAACCGTCGGCCCCGACGATCTCTCTCTGATTTCTCCATAACCTCCATGGCCGGAAATTTTTGGTGATGGCGGGGGTTATATAGGAAGTGAAAGAGTGGCAAACGACAGGGAACGGTGGTTGCAGGGAATACGTGAACGGTGCGTCGTTTGGTTATCAACTTTAGTCATGACGGCTTTTGAATGTTGTCGGTTTCATAAACACCGGTAGGGTTTGAGTATAGAAGCATATATATATTTCACATTGTTGTTGGTTTGTTCTAATATGTCATGTTGTGTTTAGGAAGTTTGTATCGACGGTTTAATTTTAATGGTCACGTCTGATTGTGGACGGACGTGTCCGATATTGATAAGTGCACTTATATATAAGATGTGAATGAAACAATGTGTCTTTTGAATGATTCAGTTCCTTTTGAACGAAGTGATGCGATGGTGGGGTTAGGGGTGTTCAAGATCGGATAATCCGGTTTTCGGATATCCCAAAATCGGATATCCGAAATTTCGGATAGTGAAATATTGACATCCGAACCCGAATCCGAAATTTCGGATTCGGGTTCGGATATCCGAATATCCAATTTTTTATTTAATTTTTATTTTTTTTATTTTTTAATATTTGGAACCAGATTTTTTGGATAGTTTCGGATATCCGAATATAAATTTCGGATATTTTTCGGATATTTCGGATATTTTTTCTGATATTTCGGATATTTTTCGGATACTTCGGATATTTTTCGGATAGTTCGGATATTTTTTCGGATATTTTGGATATTTTTCGGATACTTCGGATATTTTTCAGATACTTCGGATATTTTCGGAAATTCGGATATCCGAAAAAAATAAAAATTAAATTTTCGGATAATCCGATTATCCGAAAATTCTCAAAATCACTATCCGAATCCGAATTTTCGGATTATCTGATTTTCGGATATCCAAAAATTCGGATATCCGAAAATTCGGATATTTCGGATTCGGATTTTTTTTGAACACCCCTACGTGGGGTTGAGGCACCCTACATTACTATTTGTATAAGAGGGTAATGTTTTAAAATTCTACACGTTATGTCCTTTTGCCCTGACCCAGTTAGATTTTTCTATTAAATTTGGTCATGTGCAAGGCACATAACGGTATTTTTGTCATTTCACCTTTCCATGGACTAATTAGGTAAATAACTTAATTGTACAAAAGCCATCTCTCTCCCTCCTCCCACTTATTTATAAGGGTATTTTTATCGTTTCACCTGTATTTTTAGACCATGTGTAGTGGTAATGCCCATACCCTTGGGCGTTTTGCGCCATGTGACAAACAAATCAGCAATGGGGCATTATGGGGCGTCTTTTTCTAAAATTGGTGTAGTGGGAATGTGGGCATTGTGGTGTAATAGAATTAAAGAAAAACTATAAAAAATGTTACTGGACAAATGGAGCGTGGAAACAGGTGATTGGCCAAAATAATTGAAGCAGGGCGTTAAAAAAACGCTAAAATTGGTAAGTGCACGGAATCGTAGTGAGTTCCAATGATGCCAAAACGTTAAAGGCATGGTTAAGCGTGGTGGATACGCCGCTGGTACTTCCTATATATAAGCGTCTTAATCATATCGACAAAGTGTGACATCTATTCACGGGACGGAAGAGGTGTGGTCGAAGCATGGTGGATACGCCGCTGGTACTTCCTAAATATAAGTGCTTTGCCATGCTAACAAACTTCCGTGAAGAAAAATGCCATGTGGAGTTGAACGTTATTAGACCTCGTATACTATTGAGATTATTTTCAACACGCTAAACTCCTTCGCAAGGCGCAACATCTCATCGCATCTCAAGCACGTCAACGCTAGACTTTTCGTAAGTCTACACGCATGCAATCGCACCTTCGCTGAAATCTAACTTGCTTCGCTAACGCTTTACCTCTCAATGCTTCAAACCCTTATCGCACGTGTCAATCTCAACGCTTCGATACTCGCATCGCTTCTCTCTCTCTACGCTCATCGCTCGTCACTTATCGCTTATCGCGTATCGCTTATCGCGTCGGTTATCGCTTATCGCGTATCGCTTACCGCTTATCGCTCATCACTCATCACGTGTCGCTCATCGCTTATCGCTTACCGCTTAGCGCTTATTGCTTGCCACGATGCTTCAATCGCTAAATCATTCGCGCCCACTCGTATCGCTAAACTGAGTTCGTAAACAACTTCATCGCTCAGTTTACTCAATCTCCCTCTCAAACTTGGTCAAACCACTAATCGTTTGGACCGAGGACACAAAGTCTATTCGTACCATATCGACACACATGACATTGCTTCACGGTACAGAGGCGATATGGCTAAAATATGGTGGATACACCGCTGGTACTTCATATATATAAGTGTTTTAGCCATGTTAACAAACTTTCGTGGAAAGGTGCCATGTGGGTTTCGATGCTAATTAAAACTTTTTGTACTGATAAAACTTTTCGTATAAACAAAATTTTTCTTACAAACTTTTTGGAACAAATGGAAACCTTCCTGAAAATTTTTTAATTAAAACCTTTTTAGACAAACAAAACTTTCTTTTAACGTTGGTTTAACAATCGACTCTGGTTAAGCCCAGGTCATAAGAAACCTTTCGTAAACCAAGTTGTCCTTAAGATCTTTTGATAACCTAACAAAACTTCTCTTACAACGCTGGTGTGAACATCGACTCAGTTTGACGCCGCGCCTTAAGAATTTTCCGTAAACAAAGTTTTTCCTTAAAATCTCTTTTCAATAAACACCTTTTTGAGAACTTATAAACATTTTTGGATCACTAACTCGTGAATCACTATTCTTTTAGTAAGACAAATCGCTTTACTCATCTCTTTCCCCATGTCACCGAGACGCTCTCACTTGTCAATCCTCGATCGATCACTCGTTCATCCTCTGCTTACCCTAAACGCTTACTCGTGTAAATTCTTGCAGTCCTCCTTGCGAATAAATTTCGAGACGAAATTTCCTAAAGCAGGGGAGACTGTAACAACCCGCACTTTCGCGCTTGTTACTCTCGTTACACTCATTACGCCTAGCACCAGAGATTCGGATCATAATGTAAACTATATCGCAAACTACGCTACTTCACTTATTTTCGCAAACACATCGCTTATTACAACACGCTATATCTCAACGCTTACATTTTTTGCAATATATTATTACGTTATTGCAACGCAAACTTGAAACACACTTATTTATGCTATGACCTATTATATGATATTACTATTTATATATAGATATCTAAGTACTAATACTTGTTTGAACGCGCACACGCTGGCACGCGCAACTCAATTTATCGCACTAAAGCACAACATAACATGATACTACATATATCGCTAAAACGCTTAAAGTACCCACAATGGTTAACGCAACAAAACGCACCAAATGAGACGAAAGTTGGAAAACTAACAAATGCAAACCGGCCGCCCGAATGGACGTCCATTCGGATGACCACCCGCTCGGATGACCATCTGACCGGATGGCCATTAGACCGGCTGAACCCATCTGAATGGAACCCATTCGATCGACTGGAGCCATTCGACACAGCCCCTTTCGCCACCGCCTTAACCCTCGCTCTCACCTATAAATGTACTGTGTCTCATTTCAACAATTTGGTTCTCTCATTCGCTCTCCGAGACTCTGTCGCGATTCAAGGCCATTTTTTAAGCGTTTCTCCCCGAATCTTCGCTAATCTTTATCTCTAATCACTTCTACATCATCTTCTTTATCAAGATCACGCACAAACAATAACTTTTTCCTCGGAAACAACTAATTTGGACCTCTTGAAGGTGGATTCCGCTCGGTTCGCTTAGGCAACTAATGCGGAGCATCATTTAATCAAGAATGGTTTCAGATCTAAAGGATTTTCACACTTTTCATCTAAGATACGAAAGATTTCGACACTTTTTCGTCTGTTTTCAACTTTTCTTCAATTTTCACACAATATCGATGGAATCTGGACTCAATCTGTCACACCCCGATTTCCACGTGTCTCACCGGTGGGCCCGGTGGGGGATTACCGTGACGATGTTGGCAACAATATAGTCAAACCACACAATTATATAATGCACAGCGGAAGCATAAAATAAATATATAAACTTCAACCTTTGATCGTAATATCAAAATGTATTACAAGGGTTGAATATAT
>NW_023395743.1:0-8671 GCF_002127325.2 Helianthus annuus | reverse complement strand
CTGTTGAGGCCTTCAAAATGGGACTGCTTAAGGATTCATTGTTCTATGATGATCTTGTTATGACACCGTGCAGGAACCTAGATGAAGTAAGAACTCGGGCACTCAGGTTCATCCGGTTAGAGGATGACAAGAGGATCCAGGAGAGACAAGTAGGATCCTCAAAACAGGAGAAGCAAGGATCCTCCTTCAAGAGCAATAAATTCAAATCCTACCATAGAAAATGACAACAAGAACGTGAATGTTGTTGACCAAGAAGAGGATGATGAGGATTATCCTCCGATTTCTGAATATTTTTTCTGTTGACAATCATGAACTAATCCTTGCAATGCAGAATCTAGGAGAAAAAGCCAGGTGGCCCAGAAAGAATGATAAACCATCCGGGACTAAAGACAAGTCAAAGTGGTGTGCATACCACGAGGATTTCGGGCATCTAACTGAAGAATGCATCGCATTAAGAAAGGAAATTGGATATCTGCTAAGCAAGGGACATTTAAAAGAATTGTTGGGAAGGAAAAAGCAAAAGACTCAAGGATCCTGAAAGGATCCCTGAAAAGCTCCAGCCCCTCCGGCAAACGCACAAGTGATCAACTTTATTTCCGGAGGATCAGACATCTGTGGTACATCCTTCTTCAGCGGCTAAAAGGCATGCAAAGGAAGCTAAAATGGATAATGGAGAAAGACCTATTCGAACATCAAGTGTCTCGGAAGGAAAAACGATAACGTTTGATGAGGATGATCGCATTAACATCCAGGATCCTCATCATGATAGTTTAGTTATTTACTCTCTTTATTCTAACCATTTTGTCCGCAGGATCCTTATCGACGGAGGAAGCTCAGTAAACATTATCCAGCTTGATGTTCTAAAGAATGGGTATCCCGAATCAGACATCACACCAAGATCCTCCGTGCTTGTGGGATTCAGTGGAGAAACTAAGAAAACCTGGGGGACATTAAACTCCCAATCTACGTGGAAGGATTACATAATTATCAAAAATTTTTGTGTCATTGACTGTTTATCTTGTTGTAATGTTATCCTTGGCAGGCCCTGGATACATGATATGAAAGCAGTCCCATCCACCTACCATCAATGTGTGAAACTCCCTAGCCCATGGGGGATAATCAAGATCGACAGTGACCAGCACAGGCTAAGGATTGTATACCTCATCCATGAAACCAACCTCGAAGCCAAGGGAGCAATAGCAATTACAGTATCCTCCAAGGAGTGTCTTGGAGGCAAGGGAACAGGATGTGGACGAAATCCTTTTGGATCCTAGTGATCCTGAATCAAAAATCTATATCGGATCAGGGATCCTTGGCAAATTGAAAGAAGACATAATATCCTTCCTCAAAAGAAGAAAATCTACCTTTGCATGGAAACATGAAGATATGACAGGTATATCTAAGGATATTATCACTCATAAACTTGGCATTGACAGGTCGATCAAACCAATCCATCAAAAAAGGAGGAAGTTTGCACCAGAAAGGAATGCCATTATCCAGGAAGAAGTAGAGAGACTACTTCGAGCAGGTATGATCAGAGAGGTAAAATATCCAAAATGGTTAGCCAATGTGGTTGTTGTCCAAAAGAAAAACGGAAAGTGGAGGGTATGTGTCGATTTCACTGATCTAAATAAGGCATGTCCCAAGGATCCTTTCCCATTACCCCACATTGACTCCATGGTGGATGCAACGGCGGGGCATGAACTGTTAACCTTTATGGATGCATCATCTGGATTCCAACAAATTCAGATGGAGCCATCTGACCAAGAGGATACGGCCTTTATGACCCCAACCGGTTTATATTGCTATATTGCCATGCCTTTTGGACTGAGAAATGCAGGTGCAACATATCAAAGGCTGGTGAATATGATGTTCAAAGACCAAATTGGACAGACTATGGAAGTATACATAGATGATATGGTAGTAAAGTCAAAGAAAGCTGAGGATCACCTAAGGGACTTGGAGGAAGCATTTGATATCCTTGATAATTATAACATGAAGCTTAATCCTTCGAAATGTCACTTTGGTGTTAAGGCAGGTAAATTTCTAGGATATATGGTAACTCAGAGGGGCATTGAAGCAAGCCCGGAACAAATTAAAGCACTGATAAATATCAAGTCCCCTGCCAATGCTAAGGATGTGCAAAGGCTGACAGGCAGGATAGCAGCCCTAAACAGGTTCATATCAAAATCCTCAGAAAGATGTAAAGAATATTATGATATCCTAAGGAAAAACAAGAAATTTGAATGGACTGAAAAGCATGAGAATGCTTTACAAGCCCTTAAAGAATATATGTCCTCAGCACCAGCATTAATGAAACCCGGAAAAGGAGATGTGTTATCCTTATACCTGGCGGTATCCTCAACCGCTGTAAGTGCAGTCCTTGTTAAGGATTATGAAGGTACACAACATCCTATCTACTATGTAAGTAAGAGCTTACTTGATGCCGAATCCAGGTACTCACACCTTGAAAAACTTATTCTTGCATTAATTATGGCATCAACTAAGTTAAGACATTATTTTGAAACCCATGCTATTGTTGTTAGAACTAATTTTCCAATCAAGAATGTCCTCAGGAAACCAGAGATGTCCGGAAGGATGGCTAAGTGGGCGGTAAAGCTTAGTGCCCATGATATAAGATATGAGCCTAGAACAGCCATTAAATCCCAAGCACTAGCAGATTTTGTGGCTGATTTCAGTAGTGATCTACAAAAGGAAGCAGAATTGGAGGTCCAGCAGCTAGATGAAACCAAGGATCCTTGGATACTACACACCGACGGATCCTCAAATATCAAAGGCACAGGACTCGGCATACTACTAAAATCGCCACAGGGGGACATAATCCCCACTCCATAGCCTGTGAGTTCCAAGCAACCAACAATGAGGCTGAATATGAAGCCTTAATTGCTGGTTTACAAATTGCTAAGGATATGGGGGTCAGATACCTTAAAGTATATGTAGACTCATTACTAATCACTAATCACTTTAATAGATCCTATGTTGTTAAAGGAGAAAAACTAACCAAATATTTAGAGATAGTCAAAGAATTGGCACTCTCTTTTGTTTCTTTCAGTTTAACACAGGTACCAAGGGAGGAAAATACAGAAGCTGATGCATTGGCCAATCTAGGATCATCCTTGAAGATCCCAGAGGATATAAGTATCCCCATCATCCATATCCTAGCTCCTGCTATTGAAAATCAGGTGGCCATGGAAATAGAAGAGGATACTGCAATGATCCCAAGTGAAGAAACTCAATCTTATTCATGATCATGGATCTCACCAATCATGAGATACTTACAACACGGGGAGATTCCTATGGGAGAAAATCCTAGAGCTTTCAGGATTAAGGTATCTCAATTCACAATCTTAAATAATGTATTATATAAGCGATCTCTTGCAGGACCATATTTAAGATGTATCGAGGATCCTGAAATTCAAGAAGTGTTGAGAGACTTCCATGAAGGAGATTGTGGAAACCATACTGGGGGCAGGGCATTGTTCTCAAGGATCCTTAGAACAGGATACTACTGGCCAACTATGAAAAGGGATGCTGTAGAATATGCTAAGAAATGTGATCCTTGTCAAAGACACAGCAATATCCTTCATCAGCCAGCTGAATTTTTGCATCCAATACCATCCTCTTGGCCATTCATGAGATGGGGGATGGATATAGTTGGCAAGCTCCCTAAAGCACCTGGTGGAAAAGTATTTATGCTTGCCATGACCGACTACTTCTCCAAGTGGATAGAAGCTGAAGCTTTTGCTCAAGTCAGAGAAAAGGAAGTTATATCCTTTATTAAGAGAAACATTATAACCAGATTTGGCATTCCCACTGAAATTGTATGTGATAATGGTTCCCAATTCACTGGGAGCAGAACCACTAACTTTTGTGACAGTTGGGGAATTAAGATGATAACGTCAACACCAGTCCATCCACAAGCCAATGGTCAAGCAGAATCATCCAACAAGATCATCATCAACAACCTGAAGAAGAAATTAGGATCCAAGAAGGGGAAATGGGCAGAGGAATTGCCTTATGTGCTGTGGGCTGATAGGACAACTCCCAAGAATGCCACTGGTCAAACACCCTTCTCTTTAGTATTTGGGGCAGAAGCAGTGATCCCAACAGAAATGGTGATTCCAACTGCTAGAACAAGTACTCGTGATCCTGAAGAGAATGCTGCAAACCTAGCTCAAGACTTGAATACTATTGAGGAAATCAGGGATCTGGCTAGGATAAGGATGGCAAGCTACCAACAAAGAATGGCTGGTGCCTACAACAAAAATGTCAGGATAAGGAAGTTCCAAGTCGGGGATATGGTGTTGAGAAAAGCATTCCAAAACACCATCAATCCTGCTGACGGAAAATTGGCACCAAAATGGGAAGGCCCTTACTTGATTGAAGCCGAAGCAGGAAAGGGGGCATACAGATTGCTAACCATGGAAGGAAATTTGTTACCAAGAGCCTGGAATGCTATTCACTTAAAGAAGTATTTCATGTGAACAGGATCCTTCAAGCATATGATCCTTACATCGGAAGCATCCTCGAAGGATCCCGGCGGCATCAGTGATCCTTTACTCTGGTAAAGTCCTTATCTCAAAACTTTTCCATTTTCTTATTTTTACCTAAGGATAAGGATCACGTATCCTTCATCCTTCTCTCACGAGAATTTGAGTTCTGATAGTCCAGGTATCCTCAGCATATTATCGATAGTCTTCAAAAGCATCTCAGATCCTTGGGTTCAACCCCAGTTATCCTTGGGCTTGTCCCCAGTTTTCGCCTGTAGCGCACGATGATCCTGGTATAGTTCACGTCTTTGGGACCAGTACCCACTTTAGGGGCTGACAACCTCATCGTACTGGCTATATCTAGGATCCTACGTATAATGGTAGACGTACCATACATCCGTTCCTAAGGTTTCTAACGTTTTCACGTTAACTAAGGTTTTGACATTTTCATGTCACCAAGTTTGGATAGTCGCCAGTAAGGGCCATACTCCAGTTTACATACGATCCTTGGGCTTGTCCCCAGTTATCCTTTGGGCTTGTCCCCAGTGATCCTTTGGGCTTGTCCCCAGTTATCCTTTGGGCATGTCCCCAGCTATTAATTTATCTTTTACATTGGCTTAGTCCCAAGTTATGTTCCATTTTTCAGGTTTTCGAAGTTAAACAAATAAGGATCCTTAATCCTTATTATCCGTTAAAATTTCACTTATGGTTATCTTGATTAAAGGTTAGGTTCCTAACTTGGATTATCAGGTATGATCCTTGACTATTTTGATTATACTTGTTATTTTGAATAACCCTTACACTTTGACAACTAAACCTATGATCCTCGATCATAAAACTATTTTTGAAAATTTTTCGATTACAGGATATTTGATCCAGGATCATATCCTAAAATGATTGAACATGATTTGCTTAACAATTGGAAAATAAAAGGATAAACAAAGGATAACAACACGAGATAAGCCAGAAAGATTAGAGTTATTTTATTAACAAAGGATTTTAAACCCTTTCAAAAGTTGTCAAAATTGCCAACCCACGTTTCTACCAGCAAAACGTGGCCCGTCCACATGGGTTGGCAAAGGGTGTCCATTGTTTATGCGGTCATAGCAGGTGCAGGAAAGTAAGAGCGGCAGGATCACAAAGGCTTCATCCCCCAAACAGAGGATCCCTCCACCATTTGCGATCCTACCTATTGTCCAAAGGATTCAGGATCCTTAACCCTAAAAAACTATTGTTCAAAGTTACAAACCATCATTGTTTCAAAACATCACAACCACAAAAAACCACTACCAAATTTTAAAAAATTGGGCTCTGGCTATGTCTAGAAATTTCCATCATTGCCCAATCCTGCAGCTCAAACCTTCGCTGCACCATCACCACCAGCTCCACTTGCTTCCCCCTGATCCTTGCCAACATCACCGCCTTCAAGCATTGGGATCTCCTCAGCCTCCTCATCATCCTCCAACTCTGCCAGCCTTGCCTTCCAGCCTTCCACGTCCCATGTGCCTTTGTCGAAGAAAGGATCCTGAGCCTCCGCAGCCATCTGCAGCTGGATCTTATACATGGTTATCGCAGCAGAGACCTTGGCATCCTGGGTAATGTCATGCTTCTCATAATCAAAATTGATCAGCATCCTGGCAGCTTTATCCTTGGTGGCCCGGAGCTCCTTCTCAAGATCAGCAATCTTGAGATCCTTCAGCACACCCATCTGTTGGAGGTCGGCAATTTGGCGGTCTTGATCCTCAACGTGGCCAATATATGTTTCTATTTCAGCAAGTTTCTGCAGAAAGGGAAAAGGGTAAGTTCAGGACCAGGTGATCCTCAAACAAGCAGGATATATAAGCAGGAGCAGTGATCTTTACTTCGTTAACGTAATCAAGAAACTGTTGGCGGAGCAGGGGAAATCCTTGAAGATCCTCAGAGGCCTTCCTCTTCTTTCCTTTACCCCTAATAGGTGCTTTAGGGGCTGAAGCGGTTGGACTGGCAGCAGGGGTCTTCTTCCTCGCAGATTTGACATTAGCAAGATCATCAATGCCAAACTTGGAGGCAGATTTAGCAGATTTTCCAGCACCTACACAACCAAAATCAGATAAGTATTCTAACTAATTTAAAAAAATCCTACATGAAACTACTTTTTAATCAGGATACTTACTTGACATCGTGACAGAGGCAGAGGATACTTCTTGGGAATCTTGAGTAGCAACCTGGAAAGTTCTTGTCTCCGGATCAAGCTTCTTGAAGGCTAAAAGTCTCTCTTTTGCAGCAGGTGACAACTTCAGATGAGAGATGGAAACAGCTGCACAATAAACAAAAAACAAAAGAAAATATTAGTGATCCTCATCCTAAGGAACAAATCTTATGGTGATCCTTCCAGGATCCTCTATCCTACCATGAGTAGCCCACTCTTTGGGCAGATCCTTCCCATCAGGGATGGTATCCCTCCTAACAAAGAAGAACCGTCGCTTCCAATTCGTGTCGTTCTTGGTGACCTTGAAGACAGGATGATCCTCTCCAGTTTTTCGCTTAAATAGATAACGATGGGGTCCGAAAGTGGTAAGATCGTACATCTCAGCCAGCTCCGCCATACCAAGGTCAATCCCTTCTTGCTCAATGATCCTCTCAAGGGTATACAATACCCTCCAGATCATGGGCATAGCCTGGATATAGCAGATGCCGGTAAAAGAGAAGAAGGATTGAGTGAACTGTGGGAAAGGATATGAATATCCTATCAAGAACGGAGTAACAGGAAAGGCCACCCAAGTATCAGAGATAAAGTCACTCAAAGCAGTGGGAGTGAATGACTTGAAGATGGTATTCGCCGGAAAACAGTGACGGATTCTATCAACCTGAGGATCAGTGAAACAGCACCTCTCGGTGGGAGAGTCTTTGATGATCCCTTGACCTTTTAAGGGACTGTTCTTCTCAGGATCCTTATGAGGGGAATTCCGGAGCAACATATTTGCAGAAGAATGGAAAGAAGCAGGAAAACAGAGTAAGAGAAGGAAGAAGGAAGAAGAGAGATACCTGATTGATCTTCGGACGAGATTATAAAGGGAGTTTTCTTTGATTTTAAATGCGAATTGATCCTATCTCTATCTCCTATTTATAATGATGATCTGCAGGGCTGTCACTTCTGTGACGTAAGAATTGCAACGGCTAGTCCGACTCCAACGGCTAGTTATCCGATTAGCTCGTTGCAGATAAGATCAAGCAAAATATAACTCATTTATTTACAATATCACTCCTTATATTTTGGGGGCAATTGTTAGGGCTGGATTTTTATAACACATGATCCTTACATGTGATCCTAACCAGTGATCCTTGTTTCTTTGGCAGATAGTGATCCTCAGCAGAGTTCCAGGATCAGGATCACGGACCATCATAGGGATCCTCATGCTAACAGTTGTTTTCATTAAATTTAATGTTATCTTACAGGAACGTTTAGCAGGATCCACTCTTAGCATCACAAACAAGGGACGCGTCTTTACAACTTTGGCATATGCTTAATCAGAGATGAACGTTGTAGAGGATATGGAAACTCGGCATGATTTAAGGACGATAATATAGGCTAGATTTAATTTTATTTCTAAAGGGGTAATGAGCTGATTGTTAGTCTATTTACCTAAAATAGGTCACTCACACTTGTATATATAACACTCTTCCCCATTAGGAAGACACACATCACATTTCTCACACGCTTAGACACTCGATACTATAGTGATCCTTGTACTCAGCTCATTATCATCCGAAGTTGTAACCATTTTTTGTTATATTGAAGTTTTGTGATCGGTAGTTGCCATTGTTTTGGTCAAAAATCACACAAGGATAATGTAACCAAACTTTATGTAAACGGGGTATGATGCTTGGTTAAGTATAAAAGTAAAGGATCACTCTCGTGATATAGATGCAAAGACACAATGATTTATACGAGGAAAAAGCCCTTGATCAATGAATGATCTCCGGCATAAAAAACCTCGGGTGATGGCAACTACGATCACCAACTTCAATATAACAAAAATGTGATTACAACTTTGGATGATAATGAGCTGAGTTACAAGGATCACTATTGCTTTTTGGTGTCTAAGTGTGTGAGAATTGCGTTGTATGTCGTGTGTGTTTCATTTCGCGAATGAGGAAGAGTGGTATTTATAACATGTGTA
>NW_023395742.1:0-8897 GCF_002127325.2 Helianthus annuus | reverse complement strand
CCTTTACTTTCATAGCTAACCAAGCATCATACCCCGTTTACATAAAGTTTGGTTACATTATCCTTGTGTGATTTTTGACCAAAACAATATGTAAACATTTCAGTATCAAAGATGGCAAGCGGAGGTGACGGAGATGCGGTGCCAAGAGTCACCGAACAGATGAGAATAGTGATTGCCGAAGAAGTTGGAAAGGCGATCGAAAACAGCTTGTCGAACTTCATTGATAAAATCCAAAATACGGTTTTATCAGTGGTAGAAGAAAGAATCAAGAAGCTAGAAGATAATTCAAATCTAGCAAAGGAAAAATCCGGGGAACGAAAACCTTGTTCATACAAGGAATTCATAGCTTGTAAACCGCCTATCTATAATGGGGAAGTTGATCCAATCGTGTGTCAGCGATGGATAGGCGATATCGAGGGAGTGTTCGAGAGAACACATTGTGATGAAAATGACTACGTAGCTTATGGTACGGGTCAGTTAAGAGGTCAAGCGAAGGATTGGTGGGATAATAAGAAGAAAGAGATTGGAAACGAAGCGGCTAAGGCCATGACGTGGGAGGAGTTTAAGACGCCGTTTCTTAAACACCATAGCCCCAAAGCGGTTATAAACAAGATCAAGGAAGAGTTCATGCAACTCAGACACAAGGGTGAATCCATAGACAAGATCACGGGGGTGTTTATGGACAAAATGAAGTTCTGTGACGATCTGATCACGAACGAAGAACAAAAAGTCTATTACTACCATAACATGCTGAGCGCTGAATATAGGGAGTTCATAACCCCTTCAAAGTATGAGACCCTTACCGAGATTGTCAATGCTGCTCGGGAAATGGAGATTGAGTTGAAGAAGAGTATAGAGCGGGGTGAACGAAGGGCACAGGATATAAATCCAAGCCCTACCAAGAAAGCAAGAACGAATGAAACGTCAAAGAAATCAGACGCAAAGAGCGGTACGCCAAGTTGCAAAATCTGCGGCAAGAATCACAAAGGTGAATGTCGCTTCAAGGATAAGCCATGTCCTATATGTCGAAAAACGGGACATATGGCTATATCATGCCCGGAAAAAGTGACCGTTTGTTATAACTGTTACCGAACGGGTCACAAAAGATCAGAGTGCCCAGAATTGGCGGGAAAGAAAGAAGGGCAAGACTCAAAAGGTGAAGCCGCAAAAGCCAAAGCAAGATCCTTTCAATTGACCGCTGCTGAAGCAAAGGTCGAACCTGACGTGGTCTCAGGTATATTCACTATAAATTCAATTCCCGCACGTGTGTTATTTGATACTGGTGCGAATAAATCCTTTGTTTCATATGGGTTTATTCGACACCCCTCATTTGTTCTAACAAAATTACCTATGCCTTTAGAGGTAGAGATAGGTAATAATAAAAGCTTTATTGTCTGTGATGTATGTAAAAACCGCACGATGAATATTGATGACGAGGAATATGCAATAGACTTGATCCCGATGTCGATGGGAGAATTCCAAGTGGTAGTGGGAATGGATTGGCTATCCCGTTACCACGCAAAAGTGGTTTGTTTCCGAAAGGAAATAAAACTAACTTCTCCTAGCGGAAAGCAAGTTACAATATATGGAGAAAAGGGAGGTAACCCGGTGATATGCTCAATGCTAGAAGCTCGCAAACTCATGAAACACGGATGCAAGGCCTTTATGGTATATGCGAGCGAAACGGAAAAGGAACTCCTCAAAATTGGGGATGTACCAGTCGTGCGAGATTATGAAGACGTGTTTCCGGAAGAACTACCGGGGATACCGCCAGAACGGGAGGTAGAGTTCGGAATCGAGTTGATTCCGGGCACGAAACCCGTGGCCAAGGCGCCATACCGACTTGCACCGTCGGAGTTACAAGAATTGATGTCTCAAATTCAGGAATTTCTTGACAAGGGATTTATCCGACCGAGTGTGTCTCCGTGGGGCGCACCAGTCTTATTCGTGAAAAAGAAAGATGGCAGTATGCGCATGTGTATCGATTACCGGGAGTTAAACAAACTCACGGTGAAGAATCGATACCCACTTCCAAGAATTGACGATTTATTCGACCAACTGCAAGGAGCAAGTTGGTTTTCCAAAATTGATCTCCGATCCGGTTATCACCAATTGAAAGTCAAGGAGGAGGACGTACCCAAAACGGCTTTCCGTACGAGGTACGGGCATTATGAATTCCTCGTAATGCCTTTCGGATTGACCAATGCGCCCGCGGCTTTCATGGACCTCATGAACCGGGTTTGCAAACCCATGCTAGATAAGTCGGTAATTGTATTTATCGACGACATTCTGGTATATTCAAAGAGTGAAGCCGAGCACGTGTGTCATTTGCGGGAAATATTAGACACACTTAGACGAGAGAAGCTGTATGCAAAATTCACGAAGTGTGCTTTCTGGTTACGGGAAGTACAGTTTCTTGGGCATCTTATTAGTGCTGATGGAGTACTAGTAGATCCGTCAAAGATAGAAGCTGTGACAAAATGGAGCCCTCCAAGAAATCCCTCGGAAATCCGAAGCTTTTTAGAGCTTGCGGAATATTATCGGAGATTCATACAGGATTTCTCCAAAATTGCCTTACCCTTGACCAAATTAACTCGTAAGGAGGAAAAGTTTGTGTGGGGCATTAAGCAAGAGGAAGCTTTCCAAACACTCAAGGAAAAGTTGACCCACGCTCCGGTACTGACCTTACCGGAAGGGACTGAAGACATGGTGGTTTACTCGGACGCTTCTCAATTGGGGCTCGGATGCGTGTTAATGCAACGAGGCAAGGTTATCGCCTACGCCTCGAGACAATTGAAGATTCATGAAAATAAATATCCGGTTCACGACTTAGAATTGGCGGCGGTGGTGTTTGCCTTAAAGATATGGAGACATTACTTGTACGGAGTAAAGTTTACAATCTTTACCGACCATAAAAGCTTGAAATATATCTTCGACCAGAAGGAATTAAACATGCGGCAAAGGCGGTGGTTAGAAACCGTCAAGGACTATGACTGCGAAATACATTACCACCCCGGTAAGGCCAATGTAGTTGCCGATGCGCTGAGTCGCAAAACAGATTATGCCCCGATACGGGTACGATCAATGCAACTGGTTGTGACTTCAAGTTTACTAGAACGAATTCGAGAAGCACAAGATGAAGCTGTAAAGGCGGAAAACTGGAAAAAGGAAAGAATTATTGGTCAAGTTAAAGACCTTGAAGTGGGCAGTCACGGCCTAAGAACTCGTTTTAATAGAATCTGGGTTCCTAACACATGTGGTGTTAAGAAGCTTCTGCTTGATGAAGCTCATAAATCCCGTTATTCCATTCACCCGGGGGCGACCAAAATGTATCATGATTTGAAGCAAAACTATTGGTGGCCCGGAATGAAGCGATACACTGTGAAATACGTGGAAAAATGCTTGACATGCCTACAAGTCAAGGCGGAACACCAAAAGCCGTATGGTAAACTCCAACCGTTAGAAATTCCGGTTTGGAAATGGGAGCAAATCACGATGGACCTATTGACTAAACTACCTAAAACAAGTCGTGGTTTTGATGCTATTTGGGTGGTCGTGGATAGGTTAACTAAAAGCGCCCACTTTATTCCGATTCGTGAAACTTATACATCTGAGAAAATGTCGGAGGTATACACCAATGAAATCATAGCAAGGCATGGGGTACCGATATCCATTGTATCAGACAGAGATACTCGGTTTACCTCGAAATTCTGGCGTGAATTCCAAGAACAGATGGGAACTAAATTGTTCCTTAGCACTGCTTATCATCCACAAACGGATGGGCAGAGCGAAAGAACAATACAAACATTGGGTGATATGCTACGGGCTTGCATTATTGACTTTGGGGGTAGTTGGGATGTCCATTTACCCTTGGTCGAATTCGCATATAATAATAGCTATCACGCGAGCATTAAAATGGCCCCGTATGAGCTATTATATGGCAGAAAGTGTCGGACTCCGGTATGTTGGGGAGAGGTGGGCCCTCGAGGGCTAGCACCAACTGATGTAATCCGAGCTACAAATGCGAAAATTGACATAGTTCGGACACATTTGAAAGCGGCTCAAGACCGACAAAAGGCATACGCAGACAAAAGAAATAGGCCAATCGAGTTTCAGGTTGGCGAGATGGTCATGCTAAAGGTTTCCCCATGGAAGGGTATTATCAGATTCAGAAAAAGGGGGAAGTTAAGCCCGAGATTCATTGGGCCATTTAGAATCATTGAACGAGTTGGTAAGGTAGCTTATCGACTTGAATTACCCGAAGAGTTGAGTGGGATTCATAACACATTTCACGTATCACATCTCCGGAAATGTTTGGCCGACGAGACCGCTCATGTCCACTACGATGATATAGAGGTGGATAACAGTCTCAACTATGCAGTGAAACCGATTGCGATTTTAGATCGTAAAGAGAAAAGCTTGAGGAACAAAGTGATAAATCAAGTCAAGGTTAAGTGGGACCACAGAAAGGGGCCAGACACTACTTGGGAACCCGAAGAGGAGATGCGGCGTCTCTACCCTACATTATTTGGTACGTAATTCGGTTTCAGGGACGAAACCCTTTTTAAGGGGGGTGGACTTGTAACACCCCAAAAACATAAACCCGTATATTATAAAGTTCAAAGAATAGATAAACAAGAGTTTACCAACTAGGAATTTAACCTAGTTAAATTCCAAGTCTTGAATTAATGCATGTTATGGTTAAATAATTAAAATTAAAGAAAAATCATAGTAAAGGGACTAAACTTGTCAAAACCCAAAGTTGTATTACTAATAGTAACAAAACTTAAACCAAACCTCCCAAAATTGGGAGTCTGGTCGATCAAGAAACAAGCAGGGGGCGACATCCCCATATCCAAACCCTAACTCAAGCTAAATCTCTTCAATTGAAGCCCTAAATCAGTTCCAAATCGAGCTCTAATCACATATTAGTAAACACCTCATTGTGAGGATCAAAAGGTATGTGAAATTCAGTGATTTTGTTACATCACAAATTCTAGGTTAATTGTGAAACATGAGAAATTTAGTTTGATTGTTGATGCATGATGGTAAATTAGTTAGAATAATGATGATATACTGTCTAGGAGTAAAACCTAGACAACTACATGTGAATTTATGCCCAAATTCAGGAAATTTCATGAATCCATGGAAGCTAGGTTTTGGGTTTTATAAGATGATAATGAACACTAGGATTTGAATGATAATTCTAGTATAAACTTCATTATAGGAAGTAATTCCTGTGAAATTGATGCTAAGATGTGTGCAAGGTTTACTAATTAAAGTGAAATTTAAGGTTTAATTGCAAGTCACGAACTTGGAAATGATGGTAGGAAAATCCGACCCGTTAGGTGTTTGTTGAAATGCCTAAGTGAGGGTTTTTATGCTAAATTTGATGAAAACGCAGAATTTGACCATGTCTTATAAATGATGTGATTATGGTCGTAAAAAGAATTCTAAACAAGTTAAAAACTGAATTTATTAGGCAAAGAGTCCGGATCATCAAGCGGACAAGCCGGAGAGAATCCACGGGGAAAAGGCGCGCTTTAAAGGTACGAAATTTATTGTTTCGTTACATTATACCTTAATGTTAGTTTTATGTAGTCAATTTTGAAACACGACGACCAATATTTACCAATACGTCACGAATATGATTAGTGTCTTAAACAAGTAAATGGGTCAAAACAAGTGAAAATGCATGAAATCTTACATATCCGAAATGGTGTGTAAGTTTAACACCCAAACGGGTCAAACAAGTTATGGTAATAAGCACGAAGCATGACATTATTACATAATGCGTGAATTACATGATAAGTATGCCGTGTAACAAACACCATACCCAAATTAAGAAATCTTGTTCTTAATATAGGAGCTAAGGTGCATATCCGATGCATGAAAATAGTATAAACAATCAAATATTATGTCTTGTAATCTAGTGTGTAAGTTGATTTCGTAAGCATGCCCGCTCAAGAATAGTTGAGTAATGTTATAAACAAAACAAGTATGAAGTACTAGCCCAGCCGCGCAGCAATTTATGCGAATTTGTGCTGTTTCGACTCATAGCGAATCAGCAAGAAAACTGCATTATAAACAAGAGAGTGATGTGCAGAGTCTACCGTAAATTACGGTAGTACCGTAATTTACGGTGGCCTGAAATTCTTTACGGTGAGTCTCTACTGTGTTACGGTAGACCCCAAGTGACCAGAAGCCACCGTAATTTACGGTGACACCGTAAATTACGGTGGAGCCCTGTTTGACAAAAGTTGTTTTGATCATTTTCTCGAATCTGTGTTCGAACCTGATTCGAATACGTAATTTCCAAGAGTGTTAGTACTAATGCTTGTTTTAAATGTTAGTTCTCAGGTACCAAGAAAAAGGATGAAGATCAAGCAAGCGAGTCGAACCGAACACACACATTTTTAGAACGCTTCCGCATCCAAACTTTGTGTTAGAAAGTATGTAATTAATGGTAGTTACTGTCTTGAATGTGGTTTGTAACAACAATACACGAAGGTTGTGTTAATTTTGGGTTTAAACTATGAAAGTTTTTGTAAAGTCGTCATTTTGGCGTTAAATGCAAGGTTTTTAGGTTATTAAATTTGGTAATATAAGCTGGGTCTTACAAAAAAGTATTTACCAATAAGAAATTTGGGTTATATTTTTATATAGTGGGTCAAATGAGATTAAAAAAACTTAAAAGGTCAAATGGGTCAAAGGTCGGTGACAGTTTTATAATGCACACATCGCATCAAGAGGTTAAATTTATGTACCGGGTAAAGAGATGTCCGTCAAATGAGTTAAAGATGCCACAAAAAAACTATTAAAAAATTAGATGAAATAAAACTTCATTAGCATAACAAAAACTAAAAAAAAATTAACTCTTATTTACCTCAACCAACTCATTCAAGTAGTACTATCAAAAGATATCGAAAATTCTATGTCTCCTAAGTTGAGCTCTAAATAATTTTATAATGATATTTATATCAAAGCTTCTCAAATAAAGGTGCGCCTGAGGCACAAGGTCTTGCGCTTCAGGCTACATAAGGCGAGTGTTGTAAATAAAGCGCAGGTGAGGCGCAACTTTTAGGCAAAAAATTATCATAAGACACAGTTGAGGGGCGCGCCTCATGTTATATACTTTGTTAAAGTAGTTATGAAGACCCATTTTTCAGTTAACAATGAAGAAAACATTGAATGGGGTGTATGATCAAAATATCTTCAATGAAAATCCAAGCAGGTTTGGGTCAAATGGGAAAATTCAACATGGTTCGAGTTGGGATGACCTGTAAACACTATTATGAGTGTTCATAAACCGCCAAAACCGGCCAAACAGCCAAGACCGAAGAACGTCGGCCGGTTAGGCCACTGTTAAATATATATTTTGTGGACATTGTTTGGTTTTAACAGTTTGACGATTTGGTTTACGCTTTGGAGCTTGGAACTGGCCGTGTAAACTGAACCGACCATTTAGCATTTATGATTAATATTTTTTTCATCTTTTATTATATTCATGATCAATGCTTAACATTTTTTAAAGTTAAATCCAAGATTATGCTAATTTTTTTACTAAAACTGCTAAACCATCAAAACTAAACTGTAAAACCATATAAACCAGCCAGTCCTGCCAACCTAACCAACCCGGCTGGTTAGGTTCTCCTTTTTTCCAATCCTTAGTTCGTGACATACCTTTAAGAGATCGAGCGTTGCTCGAGCAGAAACCACATTTACAGCTTGTCCTTTCTGTTTTTGTGCATCCATCTAGTGTCATATTATTACATAACAATTAAAAAAAATACTTGAAAAACCATCGAAAAATGTTGATAACCGACCTTTCACCTGCGCCTCCCGGGTTTTAAAAGTTTTCATCCAGTTCTTTAAGTCCCGAGTCATCTTCTCCAAGTTGCTTTACAAGTACTTCATATGTCCCTGACCCACGCCCACTAATTGCGTTGGGCCTTCTGCACCCTGACTCGTTCACGGCCAACTCTTTGTTGTTGTTGTGATAGTTGTTGACTACACCACGATGTCCTGGTGTAATCAAAGTTGAGAATGTATATTATTATAAAGTATATGAGCAGCAAAGGATAGCACAATATACTTAGGTTTACAAGAAAGCTAACTTACCTGAAGTAAAAGCATTCCAAATAAGCGAAATGGTTTTTTTATCTTGAGAAAGGAACAGTGTCTATGATGGTAATCGTATAACCGCACACTACATGTTACAACAATGTCACCTTAAAACATAAAGTTCATTCGGATAAAGTTATATGCGATACTACAAACAAACTTAGGGGGCGCTTTGTTCCCAACAATGTCGTACTACAAACATTATATGAATCAAACATCCCCTTAGAAGTAAATGCCTAAGGAGAAGCTTAGTTTGGGTTCTAGATGGCTTACAAGCTTCTTCTCTAGCATTTTTCCAAGAAATCCATGTTGATGCTGTTGGGGCTGGATTTTACTATAAATGATCCTTATACGTGATCCTGACCAGTGATCCTTGTTTCTTTGGCAGATAGTGATCCTCAGCCAGACTTCAGGATCAGGATCATGGGACGATATGGTGATCCTTACACTAACGGTCACTTCAACTTGTTACAAAATTGTTTTGCAGGAACACCTAGCAGGATATGCCCTACACATCATGATCCAGGGACGCGTTTTCACAGATATGGCAAGAGCTAAATTGGAGATAGACGTTGTACCGGATATGGAAACTTAGCTTGATTAATGGGCAGCAATTTAGGCTAGATTATCTTTATTTCTAAAGGGGTAATGAGCTGATTAGTGGTCTATCTACCTAAAATAAGTTACCTACACATGTATAAATACCCATCTTCCTCATTCGGAAGAACACACAACATATGACACAACTCTCAAACACTTAGACACTCAGTGAT
>NW_023395741.1:0-8926 GCF_002127325.2 Helianthus annuus | reverse complement strand
GACGAATCTGGCGAAATGTGGGTTATCATAGAGCCTATTTATCCATTGTTGACACCTTGGACCCTTACGTTCCATAGTTTTCACTGTTTGTCACTTTTAGTCCCTCTAAAGTATGTTTTCACATAACGGAACCTTATGACACGTGTCAAGACATTATTGGACGAAATTTTTCGAGGTGTTACAGCTTTCATATTAGATTATTCTTTGTGGTCTACTTTTATTCATCTACAGTGAAGAAACTACATACTATTATCTTCTTGGTTTTCAAGAGAAGCAATGGCATCTATAGGGGAGCCTCAATCTACCACCGAGGCGTTACAAGGTAGATCTAAAGGATTTTTTTTGTTCTTAAAAATGCAGTTTATATCTTTAGGATCAAACTATCTGCACACCTTGGTTGACTATCTACACACTTAGGGTTTACCTACGCTGCGTATAGGTCTATACGCAGCGTATAGGTCTATACGCAGCGTATAGGGTTACACCTATACGCTGCGTATAGGTCTATAATCAGCGTATATAAACCATGGATTTCAGAGCCTTATCAGCAATCATTGCACATAAAACAAAGGTTTATATACGTTGCGTATAGAGCTATACTCAGCGTATATAACCCATTAGTTTTTTTTTTTGATGTATTTGAGGTATAAATTCTCACCCGGTTCTAACGTTAAATCGCTTAAAATATATAACCGTTAATGTTATACCAATAATATTATATACCGTTAAATTTTTTTGGAAAACGTATATACGGTTCGAATATACTACACTATACAATACGATACGAAATAACGCCCGTATAGGCCTATCGGTGTAGTATATGTCCCTTATAGGCCTATAGGTGTGGTTTAGGTCTCGTGTAGGCCTATAGGCATATACAAGCCCTACATGGAACCTATACGAGACTTATACTATACGCTATACGATACAATGCAACACGATACGATACTATAGGATACCATACAACACTCGTATAAGCCTATAGATGTAGTATAGGTCCCTTATAGGCCTGTAGGTGTGGTTTAGGTCCTGTGTAGGCCTATAGACATATACAAGGCCTACATGGAACCTATACGAGACTTATACTATACAGTATATGTCATGTATTGACCTCGTATAAGCCTATAAGTGTGATATTGTATGGTATAACGTATTATATGTCACGTATTGACCTCGTATAAGCCTATAAGTGTGATATCGTATTGTATAGCGTAGTATATGTCTCGTATAGGCCTATAAGTATAGTATAGGTCCTGTATAGGCCTCGTATATGTCCTCGTATATTGACCTCGCATATACAAGACCTATAGGAAACCTATACTATACTATACTATACTATACTATACTATACTATACTATACTATACTATACTATACTATACTATACTATTACTATACTATATACTATATACTATACTATACTATACTATACTATACTATACTATACTATACTATACTATACTATACTATACTATACTATACTATACTATACTATACTATACTATACTATACTATACTATACTATACTATACTATACTATACTATACTATACTTACTATACTATACTATACTATACTATACTATACTATACTATACTATACTATACTATACGATACGATACGATACGATATAACAAACGTATAGGTCTATAGGTGTGGTTTAGATCCCGTATAGGCCTATTAGTGTGGTTTAGGTCCTGTGTAGGCCTATGCGATACTATACTATACACTGTACGATATGATACGATGCAATACGATATGACACTATAGTATAGGTCTCGTATAGGCCTATAGGCAGATATAAGACCTATATGAGACTTATACGACGTTTATACGAGACTTATACTATACGATACGATACTTAAAAATGTTTTTTTTCTAAATTCACCTTTATATACGCTGCGTATAGGCCTATACGCAACGTATATAAAGGGTTAAAAATATATTTTTACCACAAGTTTGGGGTTAAAAATAAAAATTACCCTTTATAGGTCTATACGCAGCGTATATAAAGGGTCAAAAACAGAATTTTACCCTTGCATATGGCTGGGTATAGCCCCAAATGCAGGGGTAAAATGGTCTTTCCTACTATACGCTGCGTATAGACCCATACGCAGCGTATATAAAGGGTCAAAAAGACAATTTTACCCTTGCATTTGGCTTCGTATAGCCCCAAATGAAGGGATAAATGGTCTTTTTGACCCTTTATATAAGCTGCGTATAGACCTATACGCAGCATATATAAAGGTTTTTTTATAAACATTTATACATTATTTGTTTTAGTAAATTTTATAAAAAAAGTTATATTGAATCGTATAGGTGTAGTATAGGTCACGTATCGGCCTCGTATACGTTTCCTATAGGTGTTGTATTTGCCTATAGGCTTATACGGGACCTAAACCACACCTATAGGCCTATACGGGTGTTATATCTATCGTATACTATCGTATCGTATAATGTATAGTATAAGTCTCGTATAGGTTTCTTATAGGTCTTGTATATGCTTATAGGCTTATACGGGACCTAAACCACACCTATACGCCTATACAGGTGTTATATCGTATCGTATAATATCGTATCGTATAGTGTAGTATAAGTCTCGTATAGGTTTCCTATAGGTCTTGTATATGCATATAGGCCTATTCGGGACCTAAACCACACCTATAGGCCTATACGGGACCTAAACCACACATATAGGCCTATACAGGTGTTATATCGTATCGTATAGTGTAGTATAAGTCTCATATAGGTTTCCTATTGGTCTTTGTATATGCATATAGGCCTATACAAGGTCAATACGTCACATATACTACGTTTTACGATACGATATCACATTTATAGGCTTGTACGAGGTCAATATGGGTCCTAAACCACCCCTATAGGCCTATACGGGTGTTATATCGTATTGTATTGTATAGTATCGTATCGTATATTGTATAGTATAAGTATCATATAGGTTCCCTGTAGGTCTTGTAATTCATAATATTTATTATTTTTAATTTTTATAATTCATAATATTTGTATTATTTTAATTTTTATAATTTATATTTGTATTATTTACCAATAATATTTTTTTATAAATAAACATGGAAATACCCAAAAATACAGACAATTAATTTTTTTTATAAATAAACAAAGGAATACATAAAAAAATACAAAAATGGAGCTCTATATACGCTGCGTATAGATCCCTACGCAGCGTATGAAACAAAATTGACACAAGTACCCTTGTATTTGGCTTCGTATAGCCTCAACAGAAGGGTATAATGGACATTTTCTGACCTTTATATACGTTGCGTATAGCTCTATACGCAACATATACAAACCTTGTGAAAAACTGATCCTTCAAACCCACCAAAATGATCCCAAAAGCTCAGAGGGTTTATATACGCTGCGTATATAGCTATGCGCAGCGTATATAAACCCTTGTTTTCTGTGCAATGCCAATAGGCACATTGGTGTGCCGATAGGTACACCCTATCTTTATCAATTTTTATTTTTTCTACTTATATTTATGTGACACCCCAGGAAAACCAGGAAACCAACGCAACTTAACTAGCTTCCTCAGTAACCAGGTGCTAAATTTTGGGACGAAATTCTCTTAACAGGGGGAGAATGTGACAACCCTCAAAATTTCATGTAATCCGTACAATTTATGAATGATAACTAAAGGGCTTGATGACTGTGCTGAATCATTTAACTGCTCTCTGATTACTGTGATATACTTACATGTGTTTGTTAACGTACTTGGCTTGTGCAGAAAACTTGACTAAATGGTCCTGAATATTTTCCTATGTGTTAGGAATTAATTGCGTTACAAAAATATATGTATAAGACGCCTTACGGAATAATTAAACACTTTAACGAAACAGTATCCGACCGAACAACCGGACATTACACAGGACACCAAAATATTGCTAGAAACATTGTTTAATTATTTCTTGGCTAGTTATGGTCCCGAACACCATAACACCCACTAGAATATCACTAATTAACACTAGTAACCTTATACTTGAAATTGAACTAATATTTACCAACTTACCATCACAATTTACAAATAACCCCCCCCACATGCCCATTTACGGTCACCATGGACCCACCCCATATCTCACTAGATTTCCTTTATATTTTATTTGATATCTTGCTTGATTGAGTAGCCATGATATTGTGTAAGAGATTATAAGTATGGTGACTTAGATACTAGATCATTTCATATCTCATATCATATCTTTACAAGATTCACCAAATCCACCACCTTACCTCCCAAGATTTGATCACTATATTTTATTTGATCTTTGCTTGTGATCTTGGTCATAATATTTGAGAATCATTATAAGTATGGTAGGATGATATGCAAGATCATTTGATATCTTCACAAGTTCACACCCATCTCCCTCATACATCTCTCTCTCCCTCTTGGCCCTCTCTTGTGCCGCCACCACCACCACCTTGTCACCACCATCATTCCATTTTAAGCTTGTTACAAGCTTAGAAGGATTCAAGAAGGTAGCTACTTGTGGAGCTTCAAGAAGGGCTTTGTCTTGCTTGTTCTTCATCTTTTCTCATCATCCTCCTCAATAGATTCTACCCTAGCTATAAGCTAATAGTAAGCTCTTGTTTAACCTTTGTTCATCTTATTTTATGGCTAACATTGTAGTATGATGCTTATGTTTACAACTAAAATGCAAGAACACTAAAAATATAAACATAAAGGTTACATGAAGTTTACTTGTATATGAAATGCTATTAGTTGATGTTGTCATGGGTATGTTGTTGGTTTAGGGTTGGTTAATACATATATGATGATTGATCGTCGAACTCTTGATAAAATCCGTTGTTCGGACATGTATTGATACAATATAGTAACATATTAAACTATAAAGAACATGCTGAATCACATTTCCAGCCGACTTCATCAGCCTATAAACAGCTCATAAACTCAACGAAAAACCGATGTTTTGAATCTAAAATATGTTTTTATGAAATACGGTTCTAATGGCACCGGAATCGTAATTTTTGGACTCTGTTTAATATTTTAAAAGCGTCTTTTCGTAACAGCAGCTAGAGCTGCAATTTTTCTGCTGAAAAAGTGCGTCTTGTTTTCTGTTATAACTTGTAATCTGTGTGGAATCTGATCACGAAATTTGAACCATAGTTGACCACCGATGTATTTGTAATAACCCCACTGGAATTTCGTAAATCGGACACTCGATGAATTTTTAATAAATTGTTCCGTGGACTGTGGTCAGAAATACATAAATCTGAGTTCAGTCCGGAATATGAATTTTTATAAAATAATGGTAGTGAACCGGACCCCGATATTTTTACACAATTAAATTTGGAACGTTTAGGACATTCTGTAAAAATTTGGGAATTTTTGGAATAATTTAACTATTTTATTTACATGTCCGAAAACAGCCGGTTTTGAATATTAATGCTGAATTGATATAAGCTGTGACTTGCGTGTCTAAATGTCGAGTATGCTATCTGTGAATGATCCAACATGTTATATGTGTTACGTGCACTATCGTATGTATGCTTATGAGTGGGGAATGGATGGGAAATATATATATACGGGCATAAACAGTTAAAGTAATGCATGCTATGTGATAGATACGTGTAGGAACTTTGTGCTCTATTTGTAAGACATTAAATGACTAACTGTAAATCATACTAGGACGTGATTGACCAACCTTGACTGTTAGCGATATTTGAGAATCTAACCGAGCAAACCGAGGTGAGTTCACACTTTTCTACAAAGCATGGTAAATTCCCGGTGGGAATGGGTACAGGAATAGGGATTCCTCGTCCTTTGAGACGTGTTCAGGAATGTAAATTCCTCGTCCTGTTGGGACGTGTTAGACTTACTGGACTAGAACTCTATCAGCGAAGTCCCTCCCTTTTGTATCGACTTAATCGCCGAGGCTATGGCGAGCGGGTCATTAGCTAATAGCGCTATTAGGTTTAACAAACCTCACACCGTGCCAGTCGGACGGGCGTGTATTAATGGACTATGGCACGTTGGTGGTGATAGAACACCGACGCTAGGACACAATTGATTTTGTTAGTAGTCGATATGATAAACGAGTCTGGTAGTTTAAAATACTGGGGTAGCTCCCCACGGCCAAAGTGCCGGGCTGGATAGCCAGGGAAGGTGGACATGGGATGGTTAACTAATAAACGTTTTCGAACTATGGGGTAACCCCCACGGCTGGATAGCCGAATGATATTAAACTATGTTTTTTGGAAATAACTCTAAAATGGACAACCAACCGTGAACTCACTCAACTTTGTTGTTGACTCGTTATTACATGCTTTGCAGGTCATTAAATGCTATGGAGCTTGCATATGGAGGTGGTCGCTGTGGGATGTGAACTGATATGTCTCGTATTTAATAAATAAACTTTATGAACTTATTAAACCTACGTTTTGGACTTTAAACTTATGAACTGCGAACTTATGTTTTGAATACTTTATGTTTTACGCTTCCGCTGTTAAACTAAAATCGGATTACTTCCTATTGGTCACCAATCATATTGTGTTTGGTTTTATTTACTTGATTATGTTGTTCAATGTAACACCCCGAAAACGGGTTTGGTAATCAAACCCCGTTAGCACTAAAAGACGGGTAAAATACCGTTAGCGGTAAAACTTACCCGGTAAATATTAGGATTTTAAATGATTAATCCTGATATTTAATAAGAAGTGAATAAAGCTTTTAATGAAATGAAATTTGTAAAAGTCCGAGTAACGGGACTTAAAATAAAAACGGGTTATGACTTCCCGAAACCGTTAAGTTAACTAGGAATATTAACCTAGTTAATAAGTGGGAATATTATTGAAAATAATTAGGTTGTGACCTAATTAATAACTAACCAAACACGAGGGACCAAAGCCGGGTAACTTGAAAATGGAATTATAACTTAAAAATATAACACAACACACACACTAGATGTGTGTGTGCGTGCATGAAGTAGTCCAGGAGAAGGAGCAAGAGCTCCAAACCCTAGCTCCAACAATCTCAACAAATTGAAGCTCAAATCAAGACCCAAATCGATGCATGAACACATATAAATGATCACCTAGTCGTGGGGATCACAAGGTATGTCGAATTTATGATTTGGTGATACTTTGAGATTATGATGAACAATCATAATCGAAATTCTAGAATGAATATTGAATCTATGAGTGTTATTGTGATGAAATCTTCGTTTAGAACAAACCCTAGTTGAAAACTTGAGGAATTGAGGCCCAAACTAGGGATTGATAATTACCCTATCATGTGTTAAATGGGTTTTGTAGAAATATGGTGAACACTCGAATTAAGATGCTAAATAGATGAACCTTGATGTTGTGATGCTAGTTCTAGGTGTAGTTCATGTACACTAGACATAGAGGCATGATTTTGATACTAAAAACTTGGTTAAAATGATGAACATGATTAGAGAAAATATGCTTGTAAATCTCGCCTACAAGGTGTTTTGTTAAAATGCCCGAATGAATATTGAAAAGAGGATTTTATGAAAGAAATGCGTAATTGGCTAGTTTGACTAATTACGTGAAATATGGGTTAAAACGGATTCTAATCATAACGATGATTTAACTTAATTATGCTATTGGATAATTAAGGGTAGTTGACTCCTAAAAGTCAAATTAACCAATGATGATATCGAATAGTAGTTTTTGGGCATGAAATCCGTAAACTGAAATAGTCATAAGTAAAGATGACTAATCTAATCATCTTACGGATTATAATAATAGTTTGACACTCTCTACAAGCTAGGTGGAGGCTTGGGAAAGAAGCGGTCAAACGAATCAAGCACGAGAAGAAAAAACGTATTCGGGTGCGAGGTAAGTATGGCTTACACTAGTCTTGTATTTTAGAATATCCTCTTATCGTATTAGTTACGAATAAGATAAATACGTAATTGCGGTATGATGTTCCGGCGTGTAGACGCACGGAACAAGTTAGATAAGCATGACAAGAAACCATGCTGATGGATTAGAAAAGACTTAAAATCAGTAATTCGATTACTTTATGACAAATGGAAAATGAAACGTTGGAATGGTTGCCTTATAGGGTAAACCAAAACAAACAATAAGGGTAAAACGGTAAATTGGTCACGCGTTGACCATAACTATTGATTTTGAAAGGCACCGTATGACGTAAGCTATGATAGGCTAAAAAGCGTTAGGGAACGGTCAATAGGTGAAATGACCGCACGGTGTAAACCGGGGCGAGTCGTATAGATGAGTTGGTAATAAATGCCCATGTCGTCAACCTAACCGGTCACTTAGACCAAACGGGTCAAAAGGTGAAGATATCACCTCTTGACAATAACGACTAATGATTATTGTCGAGTTATATTATTTCAGGAGTAAATGTGAAATGGGTATTAGCAACGCCATGGATTAGCGGTTATAAAAGCAAGGTATTGGAAAACGGGTTGATATACTTGATCCGCGCCAGGTATGTGAAAAAGGGTAACACTCATTTAGAATATGTGGTTCAACGAGTGCTAATAGAAGTCAAAATAAACATTTGGTTACTTGATAAGTAAACCGAATGTTTAATATAGTGAACATTGCGTTGGGAAGCTTAATGACTTTTCAAACAAAATCATAAGTTAAAAGAGGGATTGCGGGTCGAATATACTTCCAAAAGTCCTTCATCGTAAATGATTGGCTAAACGGACTAAAACGCCCTTATAAGCTAAATTGGACAAACTACCTTTAAAGGTAGTTTTGAAACGAGTTTTACGATCAAGTAAGTAATTGAAATAAGTATTTAAGTCGCAAAGGATGTAAACCTTTGGTTCAAATGACTCCATACGAGTCTTTGTCGTGAATTTAGTAATCCGACGAGGAAAAACTCGGATTATATAGATTTCCCCCTTAAGTCCACCACAAATAAGTTTGTGGTGGAAG
>NW_023395740.1:0-8984 GCF_002127325.2 Helianthus annuus | reverse complement strand
ATGACACGTGTTAACACATCATTGGACACAAAAATTCGAGGTGTTACAAGCTGAGGGCAATCCCGCTTGATGTGACCCTCATCCCCACACTGGAAACACCCCTTCCTATTGCCTTGGTTCTGATGCGGCTGCTGCCTTTGCTGTTACTGATGCTGCTGATTCTGCTGCTGCTGCTTTGGGTACGGAGCTCTATAGTCTTTTGCCTCATGGCCCACCTTTTCGTACCTACGGCAAGCCCGGACACACAGTCCATGATGATGATAACCACACTTGTTGCACTTTGGCTTCTTACCAACGTAGGTTCCTTGACTTTGATTGCTGCCCTGGCCTTGGTTAACTGAGGACGACTGACTGAAACTACGGTTATTGCTGTTGTCAGGCCTCTTCTGCAATTGGTTTGCACTGGTTGCTTTGTGCATCGTTCCATTTGCGCTTGTTATCACTAGCAGGTGTGGTAGCTGTAGCAGCAGGGGTAGTAGCAGAAACACGTGGCGGTAACGCACCACGCTCGACCTCTTGGTCAGTAATCTTGTGTGCCAAACGGATAATCTGAGGCAGATTGTTAAGGTTTGCAACAGTGACCAAACTCTTTACTGCTGGTGCCAGGCCCTTGATATACAACTCAATTCTTCGAGGTGGAGGTCAAGACAGGTTAGGGCACATATTTTCTAGTTCATGAGATCGTTTCGTGTAAGCCTCGATCTCGGACCCTTCCATCTTCAAATCGTAGTACTCGTTCTCGAGCTTCTGAATCTCGTCGCGAGGACACTACTCCTCCCGCATCAACTCCTTAAAATCATCCCATGTCGTTGCATTAGCCATTTCGATGCTCAACATTTGCACCTGGGCATTCCACCAAGTTAAGGCACCATCCTCCAAAGTGCCTGTAACATAATTCACACGGTCACCCTCGGGACAGTTACACATAGCGAATACTGACTCAGCCTTCTCAAACCAACGTAGTAACCCCACAGCCCCTTGTCACACCCCAACCGATGGCGGAAACATCGGGATGAGACGAACAAATTGCTCAAAACAACATAACACTATTGTGACAATATGATTTAAATTCATTTCATAAATATCAAATGGAATACATTGTTTTCAAGTACATCATAAACCAAACATAATAAAATACTATGCTAAAATGGGTTTCTAGTGCCATCCTAGCTTGTTTCTTGATTCTTGCATATTGAACCTGCAATATGTATTAAAATAAAAATCAACAAAAGCATGTTGGCGAGTATACAAGTTTTCATACATAGCATAATACGTGTTTAAAATGTTGCTCATATCCAAATGTGAAATACAATATCATGTCAACAGTATACTCGAAACGATGTTACTCTATATGTCCAAACCAAAGTTTAACGCAATTAAAGTGTCCAACCCAAAAGTGTACGGGTGGTTTTTAACATAGTTTAACCTAACAATACCCGTTAATATAACGGGAGAGGCGTTTCTCAACCTATAGCGCTACCATTGTTAGGGGAGGCTTGCAAAGTTAATGAACACATAGTCATGAGAGTTTACAGTAGCATAACATGTCTAACATGATTAAAATGTTTCACATAGAGTATGGATAGAGTGTGCATAAAATGTTTGATGTGATGGTGTAGTTTGATAAGTAATACATATTGCACCCAAAAAGTGTAAAACGAAAATGGGTCATGTATACTCACATTGGTTGCGTTGCGATTCTTGTAAGAACGTACGAGCAAAGATGAAGAATAATCCAAGTGAACGAACAGGATATGTTTATCCTAGATATTTGAAATAACACATAACGAACTCGTTATTATAAGTTTAAATGATATTCCAAATGTTTAATGGTTCACAATTTAATTATCTAAAATTCGTAATTTATTTTATTAATAACTTATGTCTTAAAAGAATTTTAAAACAAACTATTAATTTATTTGGGTTTTTATAAATAACTTTAAACGTTTATATTATATAATAAATAATAATAATAATAATAACAAAAAGAACCTTATTTGTGTGTTCAACTATTAATGTCTGTACACACCCACCATTGGTCCACAACAATTGTTTTGAATATGATGGTATTTTTAATTCAGTTGAACATCATTTGTGTGTTCAATTCCTTCATCACAGGGAACTCAGCGAACAGCAAAGAACCCACAAAAATGTTTATCATTTGATCTTGTTAGGACCCCTCTCTGTTCATTAATTGTATTCATAAAATAAAAACAACAAAATCTTAAATGAATCGACCAACTGTTTATATGTGAATGCCAAGTGATGATTAACATAAAAAGAAACACAAGATTTTAACAAAAGATTAATCGAGAAACATAAGGTGACAGAAAGGTATACCGTAACGATGAGAAAGATGTGTTTCCCGTCGTGATCTCCGTACGTAAGCTTCGGCGTCGATACGAGTTCATCTCTGGGTAGTGTATACTAAAACGTAGAGGGAGTGTGAAACGAACCGGATAGGCTCGCAGTTGATTCTATGAGAACTGGTGTGGGTGGTGTCGAAATGGCTTGGTGTTTAACAATGGAAGTTGAAGACACATGTCCGAAGCCGGACATGATCCCTGAGACGAACCGGACCCCACTTGGGCGGACATCTAAAACATGTCCGCCCCATATCAAAAAGCTCCAAAGACGAGCCCCCGTTCAAGTGCGTCCAGACGGACGACGTCATCTCAGTTGACTACTATAAATACCCCTTCAAGTACAAATCCAAGTACGATTTCTCTGAACCTTCGTCCCTATTTTCTCTCTCTACTTTCTCTCTCTACCAATACTTATCCTCACGCCGGAGGGTGGTCGCAGAGGGGCCCTCCCATCTCTGCGACGAGCCTAACGGTTTTTTGTTTTGCAGGAACCTTTCGCAATCCTTGACAAGATCCAAATCCTCATTTACAGGCTTCGGCCTAGACTTGGTTTTTTGGTTCTTCAATTGGCGCCATCCGATCTTAAAGCTCTTAGTCCTTCACTTTAGTGAGCTTCTTGAGCAAAGAACTGACAAATGGCGGCCCCAGGTTCTTTGAATCTGGGATCTACGGCTGTTAGTACACAAGTTACTGCACCAGCAGGTATTGTCTCTACGACCTCAGCTACTTTAAGCTCAGGTCCAGGAACAACCTTGCCATTTATTTTACTTCCTACTTCGCAAACATCAGAGTTCGATGCAGAATTTCTCGCCAAAAATGCAAGTCTTCTACGAAGATTAAAAGCACAACAGGCCAGAGATGAACAGATCCTCGGTTTGCGAACCAGGCTCTTTCATGAGGAAGCTCCAATAGGGACTATGGGTCCCACAATGATCACCCCTCCTACATTTTCCACAGTGGTCACTTCGGAAACTTATACTGGATATATACAGGGTTCTTCCGGGCCTTCACCAGCAATGACTATGCGAAATGAAACGCAGAGGGATGTAATCAGCGATCTGGAACTCACCAAGCCGTACCACCCAGTTTCCATGACAGCCAAGTCAAAGTTTAGTGCTCGTATAACACATGCTAAACTTCCTCCGAAGCTCAAAATGCCAACTACGGTGAAAAAGTATGATGGCACAACTGATCCGGATGATCATATGTTCGATTTTGACGGAGCTGCACGAGTCGAACAATGGCCGATGCCAGCATGGTGCTTTATGTTTGCACAAACTCTAACTGGAGCCGCACGAGTATGGTTTGATGCGTTGAATGAAGGTGAGATCAACGACTTTGAAGAGTTCCGAAGGTTATTCCTCCAAAATTTCAGCCAGCAAAGGCACTACTCTAAAGAAATTACCGAAGTCCACAACATCCGGAGAAAGGACGGAGAATCTTTAGACAGTTTCATTGACCGGTTTAACCGGGAAAGCATGCAGATCAGTGGGGTAGTTGACCAACTACGTATCTTCGGATTCTGTCACGGCGTTCGGAATAATCAGCTAGTTGAAAAATTGCACGAAAATCTCCCAAAGACGATGGAGGTACTCATGGAACGAGCCAGAGATTTTGCTCGAGGCAAGAACGCATGTAATCCTGCTCCAGAGTCAGATCACAAGATGTCTTCATTGAAGAAAAATGGGGGGTCGGTGTTTGATAAAACCCCACCGGGGAGCAGGGGACGATCACACCCTTATAGCAGAAATGACAGACCTCCACGCGGGAAAAGCTCTGGGTCAAGATTTTACAATTTATCAGATCTCTCCAAAACTCCCAGTGAAATTCTCAGTGCGGAAGGGGCAAATTTCCCCGCTCCACCAAAACTTCGAAACCCAGGAGACAAGAATTCCAAGAAATATTGTGACTACCATCATGCTCGGGGCCACAATACAGATAACTGCTGGTCTTTGAAGCAAGAAATAGAAAAGGCAGTACGGTCTGGAAAGCTATCGCATCTAGTCAAAGAAGTAAAGGAAGGAAAACCTTCAGGGAATTCGGGAGATAATCCGAACAATCAACCAGCAATTTGCATGATCCGTAGGGTGAACAATCAAGGCATCAAGCGGTCCAATCAGCACTTGGCCGCCTGGATGCAGCAACCCATTGGTTTCCCACCCGTCAGTCTGGAAGATATCAAGGACAGACCGGTCATAGTGTCCGCAATCATTGCAGGACACAAGGTTCGAAGAGTATACGTTGACAGCGGAAGCGCCACCGAGATTATGTACAAGCAATGCTTTCAACAGTTAGCCCCACAGACAAAGGCGAAATTGCTCCGAGTATCAATGCCTTTGGTCAGTTTTTCCGGAGAGGTGGTGCAGCCTTTAGGCCAAATCACTCTGCCAACAACGATGGGGGAAGGAAGTTTGGTTCGAACTGTCAACTTGACGTATCTAGTGGTTGAAGCAAGGTCCGTCCACAATGTCATACTAGGAAGACCTGGTATGTGCGCCTTCGGAATTATCAGTTCTACCATACATGGAGCGTTAAAATTCCCCACCGAAGCAGGGATAACAACATTGTACTCCGAATCTACGGTCGGTGTAGCCGAAATACGACAGAGCGATGGTGATGCCGAGCCTCCTAATACTCTCACGGAAGAATGGGCTATACACCCGCACTTTCCTGAACAAAAAATTGCAATCGGGGCCCAACTTCCCAAGCAAACCAAGAAGAAGTTGTGGAAACTACTGTCCAATTCACTCAACGTATTCGCCTGGCAAACCTCCGACATGGTTGGAGTTCCCCGGTGTTTAGCCGAACATAAGTTAAAAGTGTCGCACTCAATAAAACCAGTAGCTCAGAGAAAAAGAAACATGGCTCCGGCTCGTAAGAAGGCCATCTCCGAAGACGTACGAAAGTTGCTGAGCGCCGGTATTATAAGAGAGGTACGTTACCAAACTTGGGTCTCCAATCCAGTGATGGTAACAAAGAAAGACAAAACCTGGAGAATGTGCGTCGATTTTTTCGATCTAAACAATGCGTGCCCAAAGGACTGCTATCCTTTACCGGAGATTGATTTAAAGATAGACTCCCTCTCAAGTTTCCGTCTTAAGTGCTTCCTAGATGCGTATAAGGGTTATCATCAAATCCAAATGGCTTCGGAAGACGAAGATAAGACCGCGTTTGTAACAAATGAGGGTCTGTTTTGTTATACTAAAATGCCATTCGGCTTAAAAAACGCCGGAGCCACATACCAGAGATTAATGGATAAAACGTTTAGAGAACAGATCGGAAGAAACTTGGAGATCTATGTCGATGACTTAGTCATAAAAAGTCGGGCCGAAGACGACATGATAGATGACATACTCGAAACCTTTACCAGGCTTCGGAGTATCAACCTTAAACTCAATCCCAAAAAATGCTCTTTCGGCTTAGAAGAGGGAAAATTCCTCGGGGTATGGGTTACACGATCCGGAATCCAGGCGCATCCTGATAAAATCAAAGCGGTAGTCTCCATGCAGCCTCCTAAAACTATCAAAGAGATCCAGTCTCTAAATGGAAAGCTCGTCGCCCTTCATCGTTTTGTTTCAAAAGCGGCAGATCGCTCTATCCCTTTCATGAATGTATTGAAAAAACGAACGGCAAAAGGCCAAATAGAGTGGACGTCAGAAGCAGATTCGGCATTTCAGGAGCTGAAGGTATGCCTCGGATCCTTACCTACTTTAACCGCACCAGCTACCGGAGAAACTGTCACGGTATATCTCTCTGCTTCTCATTTTGCGATAAGTGCAGTACTCGTAGTACACCGGAATCAGGCACAAAACCCGGTCTATTACGTGAGCCGTATCCTGAAAGACTATGAAACTCGATACCCGATGATCGAAAAATTGGCACTCGCCTTGGTGCATGCTTCCAGACGCCTCCGAAGGTACTTCCAAGATTTCAATATAGAAGTACAGACTGATCTCCAAATCCAGCAAATCCTCAGGAAGCCAGAGGTCTCCGGACGTCTCACCAAATGGGCAATAGAGCTCAGTGCCTTCGATATCACCTATCGTACCAGAGGTCCAGTAAAAGGCCAGGCAGTAGCAGATTTCCTTACCGAGGTCCCAACCGGAGAGAGCACCAAGGAAAAACCCATCTACCAAAAGTATGGAACCTGTACACGGACGGGGCCTCCAGCAAAGAAGGGTCGGGAGCAGGGTTAATCCTAATAGATCCAGAGGGAATAGAGTATACTTACGCGTTGCGCTTCGAATTTAAGACGTCAAACAATGAAGCAGAGTATGAGGCTCTCCTTGCAGGCCTGCAAACCGCAGCCAAAGCAGGTGCAACCTCCGTATTAGCTCATGTCGATTCATTATTGGTAGCCAATCAAGTCAGCGGCGAGTACGAAGCACGAGAGGATAATATGGTTCGGTATCTTCAGCAGGTCAACAGTTTAATCTCCTCTTTCGATTCCTGCAAAATAGTGCACATACCGAGGAGCAAAAACAAAAAAGCCGATGCTTTGAGTAAACTAGCGTCCGTAGCATTCTGTCATTTATCAAAAGAGGTTCTAGTCGAAACCCTGCAGATTCCGGCCATCCAACAGACGAAGTCAGTCATGTCAGTTTCCATGTCCAAAAAGTCTTGGATGACTCCGATAGTAGATTACTTGAAAAATGGGACGCTTCCAGAAGACAAGGCTCAGGCACAGAAGTTAAAAGTGAAAGCGCTGCAATATCAGATGCACGATGGTCAGCTCTACAGGAAAACCTTTTTAGGTCCGCTCCTAAAATGCCTAACACCAGAGGAAGCAAGTTACGTTATAAGGGAGATCCATTGGGGAATATGCGGCATCCACGCGGGACCGAGGATGGTTATAGCAAAAGTCATGAATGCCGGTTATTTCTGGCCAGGAATGCACCAAAGCGTGATAAATGAGCTCCAATCATGTGAAGATTGCCAGCGTCACGCTCCCATAAGCCATCGTGCCAAAAACAATCTCGTTCCCGTAACGTCGGCCTGGCCGTTTCAGAAGTGGGGAATTGACATCGTAGGTCCTTTCCCTGTCTCCACCGGAGGAGTAAGATTCCTGCTGGTTGCCATCGACTACTTCACTAAGTGGGTCGAAGCTAAACCCCTCCGGACGATCACAGGAGACCAAATGCTGAGGTTCGCATGGGAAAACATAGTGTACAGGTTCGGAATGCCTCTTTGCATAGTAAGCGACAACGGAAAGCAATTTGCGGAGAAGCCGTTTAAAACATGGTGTCAAAGAATGCACATCGAACAGAGCTTCGCTTCGGTAGCCCATCCCCAGGCCAACGGACAAGTGGAAAGAACCAACCGAAGTATCGTGGAAGGCATTAAAAAGCGGTTGGGGAAGGAAGGCGTCTCATGGGCGGACGAGCTCCCGCATGTCCTATGGGCACACCGAACCATGCCTAAAACAAGCAACAAAGAAACTCCTTTCAGTCTGACATACGGCACCGAAGCCGTTATACCCGCAGAAGTAGGGATCCCCACGCCTCGCATACAACTGAGCCAGCAGGAAAATGAACGAGAACTCCGCTTAAATCTCGATTTAATTGAAGAAAGGAGAGAACTCGCGGCAATACGGGAAGCCAAGTATAAAAAAGAGTTGGAAAAACACTACAACTCCAAAATTAAAGAAACCCGGTTCAAAGTCGGAGAGTATGTGATGCGGAGTAATGAAGCGAGCTTAACTGAAGGAACGGGGAAGTTAGCTCCCAAATGGGAAGGACCCTACCAGATCAAAACAGCTGGAAAGGACGGCGCGTATACTTTAAGCAAGATGGACGGAACCTCCGTTCCACGTACTTGGAACGGAGTGCATCTGAAAAAATGTTATCTTTAGAAGGTTATTTTGAAACAAATAATTGTAAAACGGAAGCTATGAGCTCCATCATCTTTCCAACTTTCCTGTAAAGCGGATGTTTTTTCCCGCACAAGTTAAATCACAAGAACCGCAGAGGGTTGTACCTGCGGATTGATTAAAAATGTTTTTACTTTGCATTTATCGGAGAAATTTAAACTCCGAACCTAGTAAATAGAATATTAGATTTCTCTAATAAAAGTTGCAACTTATGAATAATCACCGGCCGAACCCAGGGACCCAACCCTAAAAGGAAAAAGACGAACTGGCATCGTTCGTATTTCCTTCAAATTATCCTTAATAAAACAAAACGGATCCGCATTTAACAAAAGAACGTTCTAGAAAATTCAAAATGTACACCATTAACATGGACGCATGTGTAAAGTAGTTACATCAAATATAAACCGGACATAAACAACCGGAATAAGTATTAATATCATTCACAAAAGGATAATAAACAAAAGTAAAAACATCATTACAAGTCCAAAAACAGGACACCTGTCAAGGTACCGAACGTACTGTTCGTTCATCTGGACTAACCAAAAACTCCCAAGGTGCATACCCCAAAAAGCCGGGCATGTCCACCTCACTCATTCGTAGAATCATCACTGGCGAAACGAAGGGCCTTCTTAATTTCAGGAAGGGGTGCGTCGCTAAGCTTCGGAAGATCCTCTATCACTGGAAACTTGAGAGTATCAAAGCAGGCGACCGCCACCTTAAGCTCCTCCGTGGCATTGCGATTCAACAAT
>NW_023395739.1:0-9005 GCF_002127325.2 Helianthus annuus | reverse complement strand
CTTTGACTTTTGGGAAAACACGGGGTGTTACAACAACCCTCTTGGTTATCCTCGTGTTAGCCATTGTTTCAACATATACCATTGTCAGTGTCCACCAACACCGGAAAAACTCGTAAAAGCAAAATAAATAAAAACGGGAAAAAATGTCGTCGAGCGAAAAGCAGACGTAAAATCTTTGAATCACGCACGCTCGTTGCTGTGAAACTAAACCAAAACGTAAAACATAGAAAAAAATAACTAAGTCCATCCAGGACCCGCGTGTTGTACGAACTTGTCAAACGCAGAAAAATAGATGTGACGTTACAGATCAGTCAAACGGGAAAAAATATACGAAAAAATGTTGAACCCCACATGCACGTTGCGATGTGTTAACTCACAAAATTTAGAACGAAAAGAAAACCTTGGGAAAGATGAAAAGTATGGTGGACCAAAATTGAAATTAGAAAAGAGTTGGGACTAAATTGCAAAAGATGAAAAACTTTGGGTTAAAAGTAAAAAAAAAATAAAGGGTCTAAATTCCAAAATTAAAGTTATTTATTAGTTTTAGATAAAGATAAGGATAAAAATAAGTGATATCTATATATTGGTTATTAATTAATATTAATATTAAAAGAAATTTATTAAAAAAAATACAAATAAAATTTATGAGGTTGAAGGAGAGGATGACATGTGGCATTATTTGGAGTCTTTTATTATAAGTTAGATAGATTTACAAGATTTTTGTGCATTGTTGGTTGTACCTTTTGCCTTGTTTTTACTTCCTTTAGGGGAGTTGTTTCTATGGTTTTTTGTTTATATCTTTTAGGTCGGTAGAGATTTAAAAGGTTGACACCGCCTCTTCTACCTTTACGCTTTCTCTCTCTTTTTTCTCTACACGCAGACTACGTTTCTTGTATTTTCTCTGGCAATTTTACAGCGACTGTATGTAACTATTTTGTTTATTTGTTGCCGTATGTTGTTTGATCGTGTTGGTTTTGGGTATTACTCTGTGTACAGTTTTCTTTGGTGGGTTTATGTCTTAATAATTTTGATTTTCCGGCGACTATCGCTTAGTATTTTCGTTCAGTGTTGCCGTATGTTGTTTGATTGTCTTGGTTTTTGGGTTTTCGTCTTTGTACCATTTTGTTTGTTGTTTTTCTTTTGTCTTGTTGATGTTACCGAAACAGTGACGTCACTGTGTGCTTTTAGGGTTTGTTATTAGGCGACTGATGTTTTTGGTTAACTGACTGCTTTTGACATTTCGTTTCCGATGTTGGCTATAATGTGGTTTTCTTGGCTTTTTTGTGTTTGATCGTGCAACATCATACTTGCATGTCTTTCAAAGTTATTGGATTCGTTTCCCATAATTGATTTATACCAAATCCCCATAGTTTATCAAGAGTTACACTATGATGCCTCTTATAAATAGCATTTACTCAACAAACCCCTACATTTCTCATAAAACACCTACAAGAAGAAACACTTCGCTATCCAGGGTTTGAAAACTTCTCGTTTATTTTTCCCTATACACATACCTTCCATATGTGTACGTTTTCTCCCATTTAACACTTTGTGCGAGACACGCTCCTAACCTCGAGTTGATGCTCTAACGTATGTCCCAATTCAATGTTATTAATTAGAGAAAAATGCTCAAATAGTCCCTGTGATTTGCTCCATTTACACCTATAGTCCCTACAATTCTAAACTTACAGATATAGTCCCCAACTTTTGCACATTCGTTCTCAGATAGTCTCTAGCATGGATGGAGGTTAGTTTTTGATATTAAGTGGGTGTAAAATGACTAAAATACCCTTGTTCATAAAAAAATATTTATGACTTTAAAAAATGTCTAATTAAATCATGTACTTGGGCCCCACCATTTTTCTTAAAATAAAAGTCATTTAGTTTTTTATTTAAAGATTTTTATGAAACTTCTTATTTTTTAAATAGTTATTATAATTAAAAAAATTAACTTTATGTATGTTATACTAAGTAAAAGACCAAATATTGTTACTATAACTTTATTTACCATTTTCTTCACTTTCTCATTTTAGATCAACTATTTGTAATAATTTAAGTTGATTAATCTATATATATAATAAATGAATAAGGTTTGGGACACGTATCGCGTTGTGGTGCAACCACACTAGATTTTTGGCGGGAAAATGAGGGAAATGTCTAATTTTTACACGGGATCCGAATGGCAACAACCATACCCGAATAGTTTGACCCGGGTATATAATCCTTCTAAAATACCTAATTCTAATTTCATTCTATCAGAACTCCTTCTTCTATATCGTCACCCTCAAAACCCTAGCGGCGCATATGCATCTTCTTCAACAAATCCACAAATCTTCTTCAGCAAATCGACAATGGTGATTCCCAAGTTACCTTTTAACCATCGATTCTGTAGATTTGAGGTCGCAATCGAAACCCTACTGTTTTTTATTTTCAAATTAGTTATATCTTTCGATTTGCGAAACAAAGGTACAATTTTTCTTATCTGCCAGTGTTCATCATCCACCTAACAGTCGGCTTTCAACTTGATTTTGAAATATGTATGTTCATCTTTTGTTTGTTTATTTACAGCTCTAGGGTTTTGTGTTCAATATTCTATATCTAATACTTGGATGCTCTGAGTCAAAATGGACGGTACGTTGGTACATGAAAGGATGACGGTGTTCAGGGTTCTCAATTCTTCACTCCAATGTGAGTTTATTTTACAATTATCTTGCTTTGTTTTAACTTTGTAATACCGATTTGATGTTAGGGTTTAATCAATTTACAATTTTAGTATTTTTGTTTCAGTTGTTCCATTGGACTTGGATAGTTACGCTGGAGATTCTGATGAAGATAATGAGCAACACGTCTCCAAAATCAAGGTTTCTTTTGTGCAATGGAAGATCCCGTGGAACAACAGCTTATCGCCAAACAGGTATTGAAATTATTACCCACCAGGTGTTCGATGAAATCCCTCGTATTTGATTCTAACCCTAAACATGTTCGTCTTTATTTGCAATCTATGTGTTCGACGAAATGCCTATTGATGGTGTTGCAATAGGTACGATTCATTAAGACATGCTTGATATGGCTTTTCATACTGCTAGTGGAGTTTACGAGACTAGCTGGTCTGAAAAAGGAGGCAGGCACGTCTACTTAATGAGCCTTTCCAATTATTACATGGATTTATATTGCAAACAAACCATAATTTTATGCTGAATGCATAAAAATTGTTAATTTGTTGTTTGTTTTGCCAATGGAAGGTCCCCAGTCTGATTCCAACAAAAGCGAAAGATGTGCTATGATGAAGTTTTTTATATGTTTTTATTTAATTACAGACGTGGAACCAAAATATGCTGGTGCAAGAATAGAGGGAGATGTAGTAACTTTAGAGTTTGTGAAGAAAATGATGGATGACTTCAAGAATCAGAAAATGTTACATAAACGGTATGTGTAGCTAGGAGATTCTTTAATCAATGCCTTATTTTGTGTTGTTATTATTGTTAGAGTAATATGCCATTTTTGTATCATCTTTGTGTTTATATGAAGTTTATTCAGAATCATGAATTTACATTGGAAGAAGTTTACGTTCAGGTTCTATCCAGGAATGAAAATGGGTGAAATATTTTCTCTTTTTGAGACCAAGGTATTATTGTTCGTTTTTTTTAAAATTATTTTAAAGAAAGGTATCATGTAAATCTGTGATTGAATTGTTGTGCTGTGTATATTATTTGCCAGGTTATGATTCATATGTGACGGATCTGTATATATCAAAGAGTTCAAGAACTTCTCCTGATGACAAAATAGTAAGCATTTCTTATAGAAGTGTTAGCTTTTATCATGTATGATGACCGATAAATCTGTTTTAATCAAACTGTGGGTATTTATTTTCGTGCGGTATTTATTTGTTGCTCGAACGGATAATGTAGAGACATCATCATGCCTCATAAGTCCTCAGCAAGTCAAGTATGCACGTTCTTTTCACTGATGAATATACATATGTGTTTAAATTGGCAAATCTATTATTCATTTCTCTTGATTTGATAGTTTTTTATTGAATGGGGAAGGAGTCGATAGAAGGACTTGTACTTGCAAGGTTTGCACAGACTGCTCCGTAACTTGTACTATGATGTGGTCTTGGTGACGGGTGAACACTAACATGTTTCTGGCTCCTTAATTTCTTCATCAGGATCCTGCACCACAGATGCCGACACCTGTCACAAACATGCTTAAATACGGAAGCAATCTTCTTCAAGTAGTGGTCCAATTCGATGGTAACATTATTTCTCGATTTTAAAATAATTTTCGTGCTTGACTCTCACCATCAGACATTTTCTTTGATTTTATTTAGGGAGATATATTATAATTATCGGTTTCATGAGTGTCGTTTCAAAACCTAGCTTTCCTACCATTCCCGACTATGTTCCGCCAATCGCTGCTCAATCCGATCCAGGTTAACTAGACACATTTGTTTGTGTTTTTTTAAACTATTTATTATCCTTCTCTAAAATGTCACTTTTAGCACTGATGGCGTAAAGCTCTCTGACATCAGAGCCATTGATTGGTTTTGCGAGCCCCCAGAGGAAGGTATATTTTGCTAATAAATATTTGTACTTATGTTGGATAACAAGCTGCTAATACGAGTTTTAGAGGGTGCATAAATTTTTATATTTTTTTAGGGTTGATGTGTGAGATATTATGGAGTGGTCCTCAACCTAATCCCGTTAGAGGACCAAGCAAACGTAACAAAACGGCTTCTGAAGGATAATAATCTAGGTAATGTTATTATTTTATCAATCTCATAAAATTGTTAGCTTAATTTCTTATTTTGTTCTAGCTATATACTGTGTTTCCAGAATTACCAGTTTTTTTATTTTTTGAAGATGGGATTTTAATTAGGGAAAGGGGGTCTTAAAAAATGAAACTGAAACCTTTTGAAGGAGATGTTGCGTGCACCCGAGTCCGATAGCCAACGAACCAGTGCAAGAGAAGAAGATTATTTCAAAGTCAATTTGTTCACCAATTGGACCCGAAGATTCATTGGATTCGGTCAACTCTAAAGTCAACTAAGTAAGTAATCGTGACAACAATAATGTTACGCGGAGTAAGTCAACACCGAGATCACGTTACAAAGGAAATTCGATAAGAACGTCACCTCGTGTGGTCAAGACGGTGAAGACGGTGATTCGGACGAAGACCGTCGTGAAGAAAAAGTCAAAGCCGGAATTTACTTCCACTGCTACCGCTTCAAACGCATCCGTTCCAGCGAAATCCCAACTGATATGCCAAAAATGCAATTGTGCGATAAAAGATGCGAAAACCGAGTCGAAGAAAGACTCTCGGTCGCCTCTTTCGTCGAGTAGTACGGAAAACGGGATGAACAGAAAAGTCAACGATTTGGTCAACTATGGTAAAATGACTGAAGCAGTAGTGCACTTTTAGTTAATAAACCGTCCAAATTGAAGCAAGTCAGCTGGTTTGAGATTTATTCGGTTTGATCAAGTAGTATTGCACGTTTAGACTTTTAATTGTTACTAATCGGTCCAAATTGAAGCAAGTCAACTGGTTTGAGATTTATGCGGTTCGTTTCTTGCGGTTTGTTGGTCCTGTTGCTGACGATTTGGAACGTGTAACCGCTAGAGTAAACGGAACCTGATCATTAGCTTATTTTTTAGTTTATTTTTTATTTTCAAATGTGTAGTTTTGTATATATGTATTTATATACCCATTAACCATCCTTATCATTTTATACAAACCAACAATTTTCAAAAATAAAAATCGGTTCCAACCATCAAACCGCTAAAACTGGCCAGCCAGGTCAACCCATTAAACCCAACCCTGACCGGTTTGAATCATCGTTTCCTAGCTTGCTTATTAAGTCATATGTTTTTGTTATTTGAAGCAACATCTAAGGTTGAGCAGCTGGCCTGATATGAACAGTGTTGCAGCAAGCATTGGTTTTCATGGGTAAGCACTAAGCTCGATGCTTCTTTGCCACAAAAATTTACTATGTCACATGGAATGCCAAATGGCTACCACAATGCCATAAAGGTATGAATTCTTAAAAAAGTTAAATATTACATTTCATTGCATTTTACCTCCTATTTTTTTTGTTATTTTTTCCCTTTGATGTATTGCAAAATACATCATTTATTCGTGTAAAGTTTGTATAGTTTTCGTTATATTTAGTTTTGATTTTCGTTAGAATATGTATACTATTGATCAAATCGTGTTTCGCAGGTCTTGATGCTCAAATATGCGAGAAACCGAGTAAAACGAGTTAAAATGTTGAAGTGTCAAGGCTTGAAGCATGTTGGAAAGGTTGAAGAGTTGAAATAGAGTTTAAAAGCTGAAAAGTCACTTTCTGGCACCCCATCACCCACTGAGCAAGTTTCTGGCACCTGGCGAGAGTCTGAAGTTAGTACATGAGCTGAAAAACAAGGTGGCACCCCACCACCAAGTCCCTGAGTTTCTGGCGGCCAGCCAGAACGTTCTGATTGGCAATTATTACGAATTTAGTAAAGGGTTTTTATGGAAAGTCATATATAAACATCCTAAACTTAAAAAAAAACCCTAATTCGACTTTGGGGACATCTTGGGCGATTGTTGAGCCTTCTTGGAGCGTTTTCGGAGATCTTGAAGCCTAGGAATCATTGGTACGAGTTCGGGGAAGAAGACTTGAAGATCTAATCGGGTTTTCTACTTCTTTGTTCTTGTCTTTTCTTACGAAACTTGTTATGATGAATTCTTTGTTGAACATCTTTGATTTGTTTTCGTTTATGAACATGCTCGGCTAGATTTATTAACCGCCTAGACTTGATGAATGGATTGATATAAAGTTTTTACCGTTTATGTTATTTGCATGATTGTTATGGATTAATTGTGTTTTGTAAGCGGTTTGATTTAATGATTTGATGTATATGCATGCTTTGAGTTGGTTTATTGTTATTATTTGCTTCGTATGATTCTTAGTGACGGTCTATATCACAACATAGAGTCATATTAGGGTTTAGGATTTCGGTGAGTGTCTATATCACGTAAGAAAACCTTAACTCTTTAGGGAGAATTGGCCAATAACCCCTAGAAGTAACTGATAATAATTTGCTAAGTCTTAGTGTTCTACTAGTCCTAATACCTGGGAAGTGAGGGGCTATTGGTAGGTCCTACCCGGCGAATTGCTTTAGATAGGCCTTGGGAAAGGTTATGTCTTGGTTTACTTGTCGGACTTATTAGTCTATCATGTCAAATTAATTACTTCAAACTACCCTAGATCTAGGATTGGGAAAGAATAGGTCAACATTAGGGTACTTACACAATAATTAGACAACTGGGAAGACGTCTAATAATCGGTAGGATTAACGGCCTAGGTAGCTCCACAGGTTTCTCCTTGAGAAGGGTCGAGGGGCCTCGATGGTTCTTAATAGGTTTAGTACTTTAAGATCCCGGTTCCATAACTCGTGCACTTAACTTAATCGGTAATTCTTAAAAACAATCCAGGATTCTAGTCTAGGTGGTCTCGTTCTCGCATATAAGAAAGGTCCTTAGTCTTATTTCGTATTAGTTTAATTCTAGTTTAATTTAGTAGTTTAATATAGATTTCCTTAGTTTCTGTAACCCCCTCCCCCCCAAACAAATAAACAAGTTAAGTCGTGTCTGTCAGCGTCTGTCAGAGTCTAATTGCGTGATACATAGAGTCCTGTGGTTCGATACTCGGACTTGCTTAGGCTATACTACATTGACCGGTACACTTGCCGGTTGTGTGGTCTAGGTTTAGAGAGTCTGTTTTATAAATTTAAAGCTTTGTAGTGTCTAGCGTAGAGAGTCTAACTTAGTTAATTTTTATAGTCTGTTTAGCACACATCAAGTTTTTGGCGCCGTTGCCGGGGACTCTTGGCAAACGCGTTCATTAGCTTTGATAGATTTCATTGACAAATACGTGCTACGTGTTTGATTTTGTTTTGTGTCTTTTGTTTTCATCTTGAGTCGTAGTAACTTCTGTCTGCTTTTCTTGTGTTCAGGTTTTTGCTTGTAGTGGATGCCACATCTGCGCTCGCACGGACCACCACCACCAGTCAAGCAGTCATCATCTCAGTTGGGCCAAGGCCCTCAGGTTGCTTCTTCATCCTTTTCTCGTTTTCCCCACTTTGATTCCACCCCATTACCCACCCCGCCTCCCATACCACCACCTTCGCCAAACCGTTCACCTAAAACTTCACCCAAGGTTTCCCCACCCAATAGTCCTACTTCTAGTACCTCTAGTAATTCAGAAAACTTGGAACCAATGGCCAACCCTAGGCAAACCGTCCATCAGCAAGCCACCCAAAATTTCACCGGCCTCGCCTCACCCATTACCGTTCCACCCATAGTTAATGAAAATTCATGGCAAATTCCATCTTATGCCATGCAGGCCATCACCAATAGTATCCAATTCCATGGCCGAGATGATGAGGACGCCCCGGCCCACATTAACCGTTTCTCTAGGATGCTAGCTACCTTTAGCCTTAGCGGTGCACCCAACGATGCCACCTACTTACAGCTTTTCCCGTTTTCACTAGCTGGCCGTGCGGCTACTTGGTTGGACTCTCAACCAACCGGTACCTTCACCACATGGGCGGGGCTTCGTCAAGCCTTTTTGAATAAGTATTTCCCGCCCGCTAAAGCCGCACGTCTTAGGGACCAAATCCACTCTTTTCGCATGGAGCCCGACGAGCCTTACTACCTTGCTTGGGAGCGTTTCCAAAACCTTTGTGCTCGTTGCTCCCAGCATGGTCTTTCTGATTGGGCTTTATGTGAGAAATTTTATAACGGTCTCACCCAAGAGACTCGTGAGAGGTTCGACACTAATGCGGGGGGGCACATGATGGGTATTCTTACAGTAGCTGAGTGTAGAGAGCGTTTCGAGGCATTTGCTCAATCTCAATCCCAAGCACGATCCGATCAGAGGTATCAAAGTGGTAATTCCCACACCACTACTAGTGCACCCGCCCATGGGGTGAACCATGTCACCATGGACCCTAGTTTAGCCT
>NW_023395738.1:0-9043 GCF_002127325.2 Helianthus annuus | reverse complement strand
GCGAGCCTGTGTTATGAAACAATGATTCTGTTACAACACTCCCCGACGTTTCCGCCACGTTTTGTTGTTACACTGGTCGGGGGTGACATTATCCTTGTGTGATTTTTGACCAAAACAGTTTGGCGCCCACGTGGGGCAATTGGTGCTTCATTCATAAGAAAATCTTTCGTTCGAAATCATTTCAAAGAGTTACATGCTTCATCATTAGAGAACACGTCCACGGCGATGTCTGCAGTCACCTCATCACAGACCACTCTGCCTCCTCCACCGGCAGGATCCAGAAGAATGCTTAGAAGAGACAACTCCTACTAACTCTAACCTCCATCTTCCTCTGCTATGAATTCTTATAACTCCCAGTACTAGTGATGTGTTTGCTTAATTTTGCAGATGAAGGATCGTAATGCAGGGAGGATGAGACTAATGACAGGATCCTCAGGGAAATTGAGATCTAAAAGGCAAAAAAGGACGGCAGAGGATCATTCCCCACTGATGCCCAAATCCTTGAGCTTTGATACTCCAATGATTACTTCTCAGCCATCAGGAATTCCAGACGTGCAAATCATGGAAGAATCAAGAGGATTGCACCACGGATCGACAGCAATGATCAGGCATTAGGCTCACACTTCCAGCCGGCAGGATCCACCCCAGCATTTGGGATCCTTCATGAATCTGGAGCCTATCCGGGAGCACAGCAGTTTCAGGATCCTACTTTGTTCCAGGATCATTCCAGGGCCAAGGATCCTCTTTGTTCCAGGATCATCCCAAGGTTCAAGGATCCTCCTTGTTCCAGGATCTCCCAGACACCAGGATCCTTCCAGATACAGGATCCCTAAAAAAGTTGCAAACAGGAAGTCCTAGATGCTTCCCAAGGGGACTTCATTCGATGCAGACCGTAGCCTCCACTGGTCCTCCATTGTCCCTGAATCCCAGCAACTTGGATTCACAACCACTGTTCCTAATTTGAACCCGATGGGAGGTAACACTCTAAATAATTATCTTACCACTAACCATGGATTCATGCAGGATACAGGTATCAATCATGCTATGGCCAGGGAATTACAGAAACTAAAGGACATGATCTCGAGTGTTCCGGGAGTAGTTAAACCTATACCTGAAATTGCAGATGGGAGCCATAAGGTATCTCGTTTTGCACCACCAATCTGTGATGCTGAGGTACCCAAAAGGTTCCATATCCCTACTATGAAGCTGTATGACGGTACAACGGATCCAGAGGAACACGTAGCACAATACAGGGAGAGGATGGAGATCAATCCTATCCCAGAAAAATTGAAGGAAGCATGCTTATGTAAAGGAATTGGATCCACTCTTACTGGATCAGCTCTTAAATGGCTGCTAAGTCTTCCCCCTTATTCTATTACTTCATTTGCTAATTTAGTTAATTTATTCAACAACCAATTCTCATGTAGTAGAAATTTGAAAGACTAACCAGTGATTTATATAGGGTAACACAAAGTCATAATGAATCATTAAGAGATTATATAACTAAATTTAGTAAAGAATCCTTGGACATTCCCAACTTGGATATGGCTACGGCTGTTGAAGCCTTCAAGATGGGACTGCTTAAGGATTCATTATTCTATGATGATCTTGTTATGACACCATGCAGGAACTTAGATGAAGTAAGAACTCGGGCACTCAGGTTCATCCGGCTAGAGGATGACAAAGAGGATCCAGGAGAGACAAGTAGGATCCTCAAAACAAGATAAGCAAGGATCCTCCTTCAAGAGCAACAAATTCAAATCCTACCATAGAAATGAAAATCAGAATGTGCATGCTGTTGACCAGGAAGAGGATGATGAAGAATATCCTCCAATCTCAGAATATTGTTTTTCTGTCGATAATCATGAATTGATCCTTGCAATGCAGAATCTAGGTGAAAAAGCTAGGTGGCCCAGGAAGAATGATAAACCATCCGGAACTAAAGACAAGTCAAAATGGTGTGCATACCACGAGGATTTCGGGCATCTAACTGAAGATTGCATAGCCTTAAGAAAAGAAATTTGATACCTGCTAAGCAAGGGGCATCTAAAAGAATTGCTGGGGAGAAAAAAGCAAAGGACTCAGGATCCTGAAAGGATCCCCGAAAAAGCTCCAGCACCCCCGGCAAATGCACAAGTGATCAACTTTATATCCGGAGGATCAGACATCTGTGGTACATCCTTCTCGGCGGCCAAAAGACATGCAAAAGAATCAAAAATGGATAATGGAGAAAGGCCTATTAGAACATCAAGTGTTTCAGAAGGGAAGACGATAACGTTTGATGAGGATGATCGCATTAACATTCAGGATCCTCATCATGATAGTCTAGTTATTACTCTCTTTATCTCTAACCATTTTGTCCGCAGGATCCTTATCGACGGAGGAAGCTCAGTGAACATTATCCAGCTTGATGTTCTGAAGAGAATGGGTATCCCAGAATCAGACATCACTCCAAGATCCTCCGTGCTTGTAGGATTCAGTGGAGAAACAAAGAAAACTCTGGGGACATCAAACTCCCAATCTACGTGGAAGGATTACATAATTATCAGAAATTTTGTGTTATTGACTGTTTATCTTGTTGCAACGTTATCCTTGGCAGGCCTTGGATACATGATATGAAAGCAGTCCCATCTACCTACCATCAATGTGTGAAGCTCCCTAGCCCATGGGGAATAATCAAGATCGAGAATGATCAGCAGGAGGCTAAGGATTGTTATACCTCATCTATGAAGCCAACCTCGAAGCCAAGGGAGCAATAGCAATTACAGTATCCTCCAAGGGATACCTTGGAGGCAAGGGAACAGGATGTGGACGAAATCCTTTTGGATCCTAGTGATCCTGAGTCAAAAATCTATATCGGGTCAGGGATCCTTGGCAAGATGAAAGAAGACTTATTATCCTTCCTCAGAAGACGAAAATCCACCTTTGCTTGGAAACATGAAGACATGACAGGTATATCTAAGGATATTATTACTCACAAACTTGGCATTGACAGGTCTATGACGGGTAGTCCGTAGGACAACCCTTAAGTGGTATAAATGATATTAAAATCCCACATTTAATCGGGTAATTGTCTAGAATTAGATAACTACGGTTGCTTGTGTTTCAGGTGCATTTGGGGCTTAAAAGTGTGGAAATGAAGCTTCGAATAGGCGCAACTGGATTGGAGATTGAAAGATGGAGAGTATATGAAAAAAATCAATTATTGTTATGGAAGAATTAAGAGGATAGAATTATAGAGGACGAAATTACGAGAACGTAGGCGAAAACAGTGAAGAAAACGGAGTTGAAACGAAAAAGTTATGCTGAAAACAAATTTCATGCTGAAGCCTACCGTAAACTTACGGTGGTACCGTAATTTACGGTAGACCCCAGCATTTTTCTTCCACCGTAAGGCAGTAGAGACCCACCGTAAGCCATTCCAAGCCACCGTAAGCTACGGTGGTACCGTAATTTACGGTGGAGGCCAGCGAGAAATGTGTAACTGCCCAATTTTATGATGTTTTATGTGTGTCTTTTCAATGGCAATCATGGTGGACGGTTTTGGAGCAGTTTAGGGGCGATTTTTGGCTATCCTCTTGTGTTCTTGAGTGGTCTAAACATGAAGACTTTGTTTTTGATTCCATTGGACAAAGGTTTGATTGTTATGACGATTCACGACACTATGAGCGGCTAGGTTTGCTTGGTGATCGTCTTGAGTGTAAGGTTTTATTTGTGACAATTATGTTTGTTCTTTAATTTCTGGAATATTAAACTGTGCATGTGTTAGTTTATTATGGTGTTTGATTGGGTGTTTGTAAATTGTTGATATATGTTTGATCATAGTTCTAAACCATACGTTCTTGGTGCCGTTGGCAATCGAGATATCATGGGAGGGATTAGGGTTGGATATATGTTGATTGGTCATCGGGTAACAACCTCGCGTTCTAGGAATCCGAGTACTTAGTTCCCTTTCATCACAAACAATTGATCTTGCATGAGCTATGTCTATGTAGTTCTTTCCAGTTGAACATAAACCTTGATTGTCACTTAAAAACTGAAACTCGGGATGATCACTACCCTCTTATCCTGTTACAAAACTTAACTTTGATTTGTATTCTAATTTAGTAACTCTAGATAATTAAAACCATTCAACCGAAACATTGTAACTTACATTTCTTGCAATTTAGATTAATCTAGTTAGTTAGACATACATTGAGATATCACATATTCCACAAACTCCCTGTGTTCGATACCCACTACCACTATCTATAGTTGTTTGGGGATTAAATTTGCGTGACCCACGACAAGCACGTCAAATTTTGGCGCCGTTGCCGGGGAGTAGTGCGCAACGTGTGTTATCTTGTGTATTAGTTTGAAAAAAAAATAAAAAAAAAAAAACCAAAGATTTCTTTTATGTTCATGATTTACACTTGGTAGTTGAGTTGTGTTGTGCAGGATGACAGGGCATTACACAAATTTCAGCTTATTTACGTGTAGATTGTGCGGGGGTCCACGACATCCATGTATTGGTTGCCACGAGGCTCACTACAGGAGGGCACATGGAAAACCGGTGTCTTATGTTTCACAGCTTCCACCTCCATCATACGTTGACGATTATGAATCAGAAATGGAGGATGGCTATTATTCATATGGATACGAGCGGGACGAGGAAGTTTATTATGAGGCAAGGATGGATGGTCTATGTTTTTGTTGCGGTCGCGATCACACTTATGATTATGATGTGTGCCTGGTGTATTCGGAAAACCCGAAGTATTGGAATAAAAAGATGATGGAAGCGCGCATCTATAGACCGTATCAGGGATATCGACAATATCATCCCGAAGAATATTCTGAGCCCGAGGGTGTTTATGTTTATGAGACCGAGGAGGAAAAAGAGCTTGCTGTATTGGAAGTAACTTTGTCCAAACTCGAGCAATATTTAGCAACACCCAATCTGTCCGATGTAGACCGAACCAGCTGCTTGGTTTCTAAGTGTCATACTTTAAAATTGAAGATAGAGATAGAAGAACGCCTCTCACCATTACCTGACGATATTAGAGATTATTCTCACATGAAGGAGGAGGTTGTGGAGGATAATACCACACCAATGAGTCCTTTATCTGATGAAGAGTCACTTGTAGATCAGATGATGTGTGCAGATTATGAGGTAGAGCAGGCTGATGGGATGGATATGTGCACCGAACTTTTCCCATATCAATGATTCAAATTAACAAGTGTGGGGAAGAGGGTTCGAGGAACAAGATGAGAAGGGTGAAACTACCAGACATTAAGGTATATGTCATGAAGTGGACTAGCAAAGCCCGTAGGAGCAGCTTTAACATGCCAAATATACTGACAAATCTATGGAGATGGCATGTAAATTTCCGGGCATTTGTTGGAAATGCTGCGGGTAAGTGTGCATTAAGACCACCATAACGCATAGCAGGTATGGTCTGGCTGAAGACCTTTAAACTTAGCGCTCTCGGGAGGCAACCCGAGGATGTATGTATTCGTGTTTTGTATTTTGTTTTGTTTTGTTTTGTTTTGTTTTGTTTTGGTGTTGTGTTTGTGTTTTGCAGGTTACTATGTTTCAATCCTCGCGGATGCAATGATTCAAGTGTGGGGATGTTTGGCAACATCCCCGTTGAGATATCAGTGAATCCAAGAGATGTTTATGTTCATGTCCGATTACTACAGCTGCATCATTACCAACACTACTGATTTACAGATCAGGTCGTGTCTTGTTCTCATCTTGTGCACCTTTGTATATATTCATGTTTAAGTTTTTGGTTGGCCGGTTGGGTGGTGTTTTGATGTGTTTAGTTTATGGGTTGTGAAGGATTGGTGGTGTTTCTAGTAATTAGAATAAAAAAAATACAAAAAGAAATTTGTGGTTTGAGTGTACAAGCTTGTGGTTGGTGTTAAAGAGTTAAGTGATCAAATCTTCTCAAAACCATACATTGGGGTCAATGTATCCCAAGTGTGGGGATGGGAGGAAATTTTGAGGTTTTTGAAAAAAAATTTAAATCAAGCAAAACATGGGAAAATTTGAACATCTTGGACTAACACCAAATAATGCACCGGCAACCCTTAATACCCTTTTGTTCCTGGTGAGAGTTGAAGCCACACTTGTACATAAATAAAATTTATCTTTGATGAGAGTGGCAACGGGCGGGGTGCATTAGAACTTGTGCTTGAATGCGGTTTGAGTCCTTAGTTGGACGTGAATGTGAAAAGGATAAGGGCATTTAGGTAGCCTCGTCTTTAGTGTGTGTGAGTGTGGGATTTGGGGGGTTGGACCTCATAAATTATATATATGAGTTTGGTAGTGAGAGGGGCGGGGGTTTGGACATTTAGTTGCCCATTTTGTGCCTAAAAGCCGATCATTTGTTACCCCTTAGCTAGTTCTCCAAAAATTTACCCGACTTAACCTGGTCTTATAGTGTTAGTAGTTGCTTTAGTTGTGTTTAGATATGTTATGTGAATGTTTCTCTATGCTATGATAAAAAAAAGAGAAAAGAAAGAAAAAAAGAAAAAAAAATGAAAAAAAACAATGAAAAAAAAATGAAAAAGAAGGATGTGTGAGTTATCTTGTATATAGAAGTTATGTGTTATTTATTTCATTGTGTAATAAAAAGACCGGGTTAAGTCATTCGCTACTATTCATATATATTTTCATTTCCTACCTGTATGCCTAGCCACGTTACAACCTTCAAGTCCCTTTGATTTGCATTCATGTTTTGGCACTTGTTAGGCGGTGGACCGATTTAGGTACAAGCATATAGTTGTGCAATCACCCGTTTGCCTTTTGTGTGTCTAGCGTATCTTTGCTAGTGTTTACTTGTCACCGAGAGGAGAGATATAGTAAGGGGTGTGTTGTTTGGGTGTTAAGAACGGGTTAGTAAAAGGATAACATGTTTATGCTTGATTTATGTTGATCGCTTGTGTTTTGAAAATGGTTTTGATGGGTTGCTTGGGACAAGCAACGGTTAAGTGTGGGGATGTGACGGGTAGTCCGTAGGACAACCCTTAAGTGGTATAAATGATATTAAAATCCCACATTTAATCGGGTAATTGTCTAGAATTAGATAACTACGGTTGCTTGTGTTTCAGGTGCATTTGGGGCTTAAAAGTGTGGAAATGAAGCTTCGAATAGGCGCAACTGGATTGGAGATTGAAAGATGGAGAGTATATGAAAAAAATCAATTATTGTTATGGAAGAATTAAGAGGATAGAATTATAGAGGACGAAATTACGAGAACGTAGGCGAAAACAGTGAAGAAAACGGAGTTGAAACGAAAAAGTTATGCTGAAAACAAATTTCATGCTGAAGCCTACCGTAACTTACGGTGGTACCGTAATTTACGGTAGACCCCAGCATTTTTCTTCCACCGTAAGGCAGTAGAGACCCACCGTAAGCCATTCCAAGCCACCGTAAGCTACGGTGGTACCGTAATTTACGGTGGAGGCCAGCGAGAAATGTGTAACTGCCCAATTTTATGATGTTTTATTGTGTCTTTTCAATGGCAATCATGGTGGACGGTTTTGGAGCAGTTTAGGGGCGATTTTTGGCTATCCTCTTGTGTTCTTGAGTGGTCTAAACATGAAGACTTTGTTTTTGATTCCATTGGACAAAGGTTTGATTGTTATGACGATTCACGACACTATGAGCGGCTAGGTTTGCTTGGTGATCGTCTTGAGTGTAAGGTTTTATTTGTGACAATTATGTTTGTTCTTTAATTTCTGGAATATTAAACTGTGCATGTGTTGTTAGTTTATTATGGTGTTTGATTGGGTGTTTGTAAATTGTTGATATATGTTTGATCATAGTTCTAAACCATACGTTCTTGGTGCCGTTGGCAATCGAGATATCATGGGAGGGATTAGGGTTGGATATATGTTGATTGGTCATCGGGTAACAACCTCGCGTTCTAGGAATCCGAGTACTTAGTTCCCTTTCATCACAAACAATTGATCTTGCATGAGCTATGTCTATGTAGTTCTTTCCAGTTGAACATAAACCTTGATTGTCACTTAAAAACTGAAACTCGGGATGATCACTACCCTCTTATCCTGTTACAAAACTTAACTTTGATTTGTATTCTAATTTAGTAACTCTAGATAATTAAAACCATTCAACCGAAACATTGTAACTTACATTTCTTGCAATTTAGATTAATCTAGTTAGTTAGACATACATTGAGATATCACATATTCCACAAACTCCCTGTGTTCGATACCCTACTACCACTATCTATAGTTGTTTGGGGATTAAATTTGCGTGACCCACGACAAGCACGTCAGTCTATCAAACCAATCCATCAAAAAAGGAGGAAGTTTGCACCAGAAAGGAATGCCATTATCCAAGAAGAAGTAGAGAGACTACTTCGAGCAGGTATGATCAGAGAGGTAAAATATCCAAAATGGTTAGCCAATGTGGTTGTTGTCCAAAAGAAAAATGGAAAGTGGAGGGTATGTGTCGATTTCACTGATTTGAGTAAGGCATGTCCCAAGGATCCTTTCCCTTTACCCACATTGACTCCATGGTGGATGCAACGGCGGGGCATGAACTGTTGACCTTTATGGATGCATCATCTGGATTCCAACAAATTCAGATGGAACCATCTGACCAAGAGGATACAGCCTTTATGACCCCAACCGGTTTATATTGTTATATTGCCATGCCTTTTGGACTAAGAAATGCAGGTGCAACATATCAAAGGCTGGTAAATATGATGTTCAAAGATCAAATTGGAAAAACTATGGAAGTGTACATAGATGATATGGTGGTCAAGTCAAAGAAAGCTGAGGATCACCTAAGGGACTTGGAAGAAGCATTCGATATCCTTGATAATTACAACATGAAACTTAATCCTTCAAAATGCCATTTTGGTGTTAAGGCAGGAAAGTTCCTAGGATACATGGTAACTCAGAGGGGCATTGAAGCAAGCCCGGAACAAATCAAAGCATTAGTAAATATCAAATCTCCTGCCAATGCCAAGGATGTTCAAAGACTGACAGGCAGGATAGCAGCTTTGAACAGGTTCATATCGAAATCCTC